>NC_133203.1:49448865-49541365 GCF_958299795.1 Porites lutea
TTTAGCAGACACTACTAAAAAGCTGATGAGACGAACACAACTAAAACAGTAGCTTTCTCTGGGGAGCAGAATTCAAATAGGAGACTTCACCGGCCTTTTCTCAAAAAAGGCAATAGTGTCGCTTTAAATTCTGCTCCCCCGACATTTCTATTTCTAAATCTAAGTAGCTTTCTTGTTCTTTCAAAAAATTTTTACGGGGGAATCAAAATGAATTTTGGTTGATTGGTTGCGTCCGTCGCGGTTCCCCCCTATTTGTTTTTTAATAAAATACCTTTGCACGAACGGTCTCTATTATTTTTCACGAGCCATAACCAACCAAGTTCCCTTGCACTAAGCGAAGGCGACACACCCGAAGAAGAGCACGTGCAGACGGAACTTTGGTCGTTGTTTAGCTTTGTTTTGAATCACCCAAAGAATAAGTTCAATTACGAATTCTAAGCGTCTAGTTGAAATACAATCTTAGCAGGTCCCCACCAAAAGAAAAATTTATTTGGCAAACCGTTTTCCAAGACTATTTTACCTTATAAACTTTCCTAAGGCCTCGTTTTTTTACAGAAAGATTCATTTAATATACGCGTTTTACAAAGTCTTCTTGCACTAAGCGAAGGCGACTCACCCGCTCAGGCGAGACACCCAACATAAAAGCACGTACAGAATACCCTGAACCATGTTCATGAATTTGTTTTCGGTGAATTATATCAAAGTTCTCTGCTCGTGAAAAATAATAGAGACCGTTCGCGCAGTCGTATTTTATTAAAAACACAAATAGGAGTGAACAGCGATGGACACAACCAATCAACCAAAACTCATTTCGATTCCTCCGTAAAAATTTTAAAAGAAAAAGAAAGCTACTTTAGTTAGGGAATTACAAATAACGAGCAAACTTAACAATCAATCCCCTCTCTGTGAAGTACAATAGGTAGGTCGGTAGGGGTATGGGTAACACGAGCCTCTGATATTTTTAACGCGTTTTATTTCATTTTTCATCAAAATAAAAAGGTTTTATGAGGTTTATACTTGGAATAACCCTTATTTATGGCTTTGTAGCACAATTTGCTACCAGTGGGAGTCATTTTCGCCTATTCGATACTAGGAAAACGATCATTTTCATAGGCAGAGCTCCGTCAGCTGCTCCGTCCGGCTGTGTTGAGAGCGCATGTAACAACGCAATATTACGCAATAATTGGAGTGTTTTAACTGTAAGATAATTTTCTCATTAATTGAAACAAAGATCTGAGAATGAAGTGACAACTATAAATCGCACTGGATCATGATGAAGCATTTAAACATCGGCAACAAGCAAAACAGTTGAAAAAAGATCAGAGATATAGCAATTTGGCCGCCACGTGTGTATGTGTATCATAAAACACGGACGTCTATAATTTTCAACACATTCCCTTGTTTATCAAGAAAATGTCGCACGAAATTAATAAAGCTTTTCTACTGCTTTATTAGAGTGCTTTTCGTAACACAAAATTGCCTCCAGTGGAAGTTGTGCTGGGCCTGTTTCTTCCTAAACACGAGCTGTACGATCGGGAGCGCCACATTAAATTTGGCGGGCATTTAGGAGGTTTTGGCGCGGATATGCTCGAAGCAGAAATAAATAAATTTAAGGAAAAAATCGAACACTGTGCTTACCTTCAAGGAGTCTTACTATTAATCAAGTCATTATACAAACCAGTATTAATGTGTCGAAAGCTAAACCTACTGATCTAAGGCTAAATTGGCCTCGCATTTGAACCAATGTAAAGAAGGAAGGCTAGTCATCTCCGGTTTTTAAGTGAAGTCATGTGAAAACCAACAATTGATTCTTGGTGTAAAGAATAAATGTAAGGAAAAGATGGGGATGGGTTCTCAACACCCGGAATGCCTTATTGTTCCATAGAAAAAAAAGTGAAATAAAAAAATGACAAACACATCAAAAAACATCCCTCCACAGTCTTTCTATACGCTGATTACTTGGGGATGAGCCTGCGATAAAACTGTGCCGTCCCTTCTCCCAGTGGGTAACCGTTTCATCACTCAAATCAAAACAGTTTCAACACCATGATCTACGCGAATACGTGATGGCCATAGGCCTCGATTGTTCTTGATAGCACCCTTAAAAAGTTCCAAGACTGTCTCTGCCAAATTATTTGTACTGCACTTTAAAAAACATAATTCTTCTAGATTTGTCATCACAACAGCCATGGACCACGAACCTCCATCTTATAATTGAATGATGGCATTTGTATCCCAAAGTGAATTTGGCCAGGGTACATAGTATTTCCTTTCTCGATACCAATGCCACCCACCTTAGGCCAGTATTACGAGGAGTCACCCTGTTTATTGCCGCTTTAATTCGACTTCTCTGCACATGCAAACCAAGAAAACTGAATTAGCCTGACATGAGTGGCTCACCGATAGTAGAACCATGGCGTGACATGTAGTCTCTTATCATATCGTCAATTCTGTCATCTGAAATGTTGGAACAAAAAGTAGTGTGCCTCAAATATCTATACTACATCTCGATTACCTGGCTCATGATGTATAACAGCTACTATCGTCCTCGTAACTGTAGCAGTTCCAGCAAGATGTCCTTTGCAAGGGAGAGTACTTACACTGGCTTCCGGATCTTCAAAAAGCAGTGAATAATAAATTCAGATTGTTAAACTAAGTTAAGTCATTGGAAAAAGCATATAAGAGGAAATGCTCTTAATAAAAAATGTTATCATATATTGTACTCACTATCTGTCTTCTCATTGGCTAAGAGCCTACAGCTAATTTTGGAAATAAGCGCAACCTGCAGATTTGTTAGGTATCTGCTAGCAGATAACCGACTAACCCTTAGGTTGCGGGCACAATGCGTGATATCCAATAACAGTATCAATTCAGGTTCCTTGCGACGGTGTCTTTGTCGTTGTTTTCTTCAAAACAATGTTTAATATAACAATTATTAGATTCGGTTTCTGTGATATCCTAAATAATTAAGGTCGAGGTAAGTGTTATCAGCCTCGTCCTTCGGCTCGGCTGATAACACTTTCCTCGACCTTGATATCACAAAAACCTCATCCAACAGTTGTTTATAATCTAATGTTTTAATAAAAAAAAATTGGAGGAATAAGAAGATGGGATGTTTTCCTTCTGAACCAACATTCTAACCCTCCTATAAAGTCCCGATGCTTGAGGTAAACAAACTTAAGCTAAATAAGGAAAGAAATAAATATTAGAACCTGATATAAGAGGTTCGGACAGCCATAAATTAAGAGAAATATTATAGTCATTGCTTTAATCTAACAAAGCGTCTCATCGTGGAGCCAATATAATTCATTAGGCATGGATGCCACAGGGTCCAAAATGAGAGCCAAATAATTGGATTTTTTTTGTGGGGGGGGGGGGGGGGGCGGGAAGATCCAGGAGAATTTTAAAGCCAGGGAGTCCACTGAAAATGTTAACACATCAAAGAAAAAGGCCCCCATTTTAAAAAGAATAATCATAGGAGGTCTGTTGATCTGATCCAAGAGAAAATGATAGCAGATTGGTTCATAAACGAATCGCAATTAAAGATTCTGTTTCAGCGTCTTCTCTAATGAAGAGGAAACAGGAACCTTGTCCATCTATTTCATCTGGTCACTAGTTTCAGAGCCATAGTGGAGGAATTTTGCCCATTTAGTCAGCACACCCTGGAGAACTCTGGCCACGTAGAGGAACTGTTTCCCCAAGTTCAGCTCCTTGGGCCACGCCTTTAGATAGCCAACTTGTTTACCTCTTGCCAGGAAGCCTATTGGAAAGCTTGTATTTTCTGTCTCGAATATTTGGGTGTTATTTGGGCTCACTAGCGGCTTCCCACTATTAATACTTCTTTGGGTAAATGATGAGGGGAAGCAAAGTTTGATTCGGCATACAAAAATATAAATGGATTTCGTGCAATACGATTTTCCGTGGGAAAAGGAAAAATAAATTCTTAATAAAATTCAACGAGTTATATTCTCGTAGTTATCACTTTCTCACAAGTATCGTAGCAAACTCTTGAAAAACTGAATTTATCAGAGAGCTAATAAACTTATCGAGAACTGTAAATTAAAAAAACCCTGAGTTCGTCACGCAATTATATATAACTCTGTCTTCATGTTGCTCTTCGAAGACTTTAACCTTCATCTTCTGAAGACGTGGCGAAGAATCTCGCAATTTTTCGTTTAGATATCACAGATTTATGCGTTGGTGATATGACGCCGTGAATTGTTTGGTCAGCGGGATGATATTCTCGCAAACTGTGCCATTGCGCAATAGGTTTCTTCGACGTCATAGCCTCTTTCCAGTGTTGTAGTTCTAGTCCCTCTGCATTTGTCCCCAGGACAACACGGCCTATGACTTGGTCAGGTGAACTTTCCATCTCCTGTTTCACAAAAACTTGTAAACGGATATCCTCTAAATTAGCGTCAGCAACATCAAAAGCAAGCGCTTCATTGTAAACTGGAAACAGACTCCCTGTTCTTAATGTCGTTGGCTTTCGTTTTCGTTGCCTTTTCTTGACGTTGATCATGACAATCTCGACGTAGATAGCTGAAATGAAACAAATAAAGCGATTTGTCAAAATTCTGTCTTATATTAGACAACTATTGTCGAGGCTAATCGACATACTGACAAATTTTTGACGTCAACTAATATTGAAACGATGTACTGGCTGGTAATCTGTTTTGTGAAAGTGAGCAACAAGCATGACGTATTTCCTCTAGTGAGGCTACACGTCCCTCATGAAAAAGTCTGAAAGGCGCTAATGGTTAAATTTATAGCTCCCACCCATCATATTGAATGCAATAAGGATGAGAAGATTGTACTTGACTTTCAAGTGTCGAAACAGTTTTTTAAACTAGTAAAGAAGCCATATCTGTTCGCACGTAGAAGTTAAAAGTTTACGCGTTTTACACCCGCACTACTTGGTGAAATTGCTGCACTTTATACTCATTTTCTTAGCAGTCGACACATAATGAGCAAAGAAAATTGTAAGCATTAAATTATGATGACAGTTCAGTATGCAAAGAAGATCATCGCAATCATCAAAGACTCAACTTATGCAGCTGTGAAAAGAAAGCCTGAAATTTTTCAGGCTTCACCAGACTCGAACCCTGACCTCTGCGATACCGCGGTGCAGCACTCTAACCAGTGGGCTAACATGCCAACTTGGAGCTGGTCATTAAACTGGTTATATTAGTAACACAGTGTATACCCGGGAAAAATAAGGACGAAACCGGCTTCAGGACCGAAGGGAGGCTTAACAGAGCTGGACGAAATACGGTGAATCATTTTTCAAACAAGCGTAAAGTGCGAAACTGCTCTGACCTGGGAAGCCTTCCTTGACAGGCCTCAAGTGCTGTGCTTTAAATATAACGATCGTCAGTCGTCTGGTCAGCGGCATGAACATGAGTGAGAACAACACTTGACCAAATCCAAGGTCACGTGGCTGGTCTTTTACCTGGAAAAGAGCATTTTTTTCCAACTTAAATACAACAACGCCTGTCAGGAAAAGTGAATAAAAGAGGTATATCTTCGTATATTAAAGTGTCGGCAATAAATGTGATAGCTACTAAATTTTCTTATCGCCTCCTTGTGTCAGTGTAGGTTTGTTGGAGTTTAATTTTTTTGTTGCAATAGTTAATTAGTGGATTCTTGTTTTGTTTATGGATGGACATTCGGGGAATAAAATTCTGACTCGGGAAAACGATCCTTGATCCTTTAAAAATAATGACTGTACAGTACACATTAGCTCGTGAAGGCTCTCAGACAGTGGGAACGTGGCCAAAGCAAGTGCCCATCACCCGGAGAGAGCAACGTCCATGCGGTCGAGTCACGGCGTTTTCACTGACCGGTTCATTTTTAGAACGGTTTTGGCGCGAATTTTGAATATCTTGTAAATATTACAAACCAGTCAGCAAAACCTACAGACCTAAAAATGATATTTTGTACCTTTTAATAACGTTTATTTTTCCTTTTTGATATCTTGTTCTTCGAATGCGCTCACATATACATGTTGGTGATTATTTTTTCGCAGGAAAAATTGCCCTAAAATGTGTCTAAAAATAAACTACGTGGCCTGTAAAAACGCCGTGACATAGTACGGGAGTTGTTCCCTTCGGGTTATGGGCTCCTGCGCGAAATTTATAATGTCAAGAGAAAATAGTTTACGCAACAGGACGGCATAAAGAAGAGGACGGCAAAATGCTTGAGTGTGACAAACGAGACAGGCCTATTACCTAACTTCTCTTTTTATGGAGAACGCAAAAAAGCGACGTTGACGAAATTTTCTTTCCCTTTCTGAACCTTGGCATCGTTCCTTGCAATTCAGCTTCTAAGGACCGTTCGCTTGCATATGAAAAAGTGAATAGAATAATTGCAATGAAGAATGAAAAAACGCGAATTTACTTTTTAAGCGACGTTTTCGCGGGCATCGCCGTCACTGACACCTGAAGATCCCTACTTAATTGGAGCCTGTACAGGCCAAGTACACCATCAGAAATGTTTAATAAACTTTTCATCTTGCTTTGCATTATTATATTCCCCTTCTAATCCGGCCATACCTGCTGAAGTCTTTGCATTTCCCTACACACGATCATTTCTTCTCGAACAGTTTCAGATCCTACCATCTCCAGGTGATCCAGATGATGCGTCAACTCCCCCACAGGGAAGGGGTGAGAAAATTTGTCCATGTACATTAAGGTGAAGCTCAAATTCTGTTTCTTCACAACTTCATAAGGCAAGCCAAATTCAAAAACTTCATTTAAATTAGGATTAGCGTTTCGCTCGTGAATGTCTGTTTTTAGGATTTCTTTCTTCATTGCTGGTATCAGCTTTAGTTCCAGGAAAACATTTGGGGATTCTCCGGCATATTGTGGGAACTCTTCTCCTTTAATCAGCTTCACGATCAGAACGGTCCTGTAAAGAACGAAATTTCTTTACAAAATAAACTTATTACCACACAGTACAAACTAATGCATAAGTCAGAACCAAAAGCCGGTATGACTGAGGTGTAAGCTGGGAAGGCATTCCCCTACTCAACCTTTTCAAAGACATGGTCTGGCTCCCAGACCATAAGTCCTGAGGAGGTTTGATTACGAACATCAAATATCATGGCGCGAATGTGCGATAACCCACGCTCAGAGCTATTTGTGTCCTTCGCAAAGTGACGCAAAACAAAATGGGGGAAGACGCGGGGGAATAATGTACTCTTCGATCGTGTTGTCGATTAAAATAACTACAGGGAGATTTCCACTGACGCAATGGCTTGGCCAAGCAGACTAATTCATAGTATCCTAGTCTTACCTGAGTGCATCAAACTGAAGAGAAAAGTATACTCGACCGAGGAATTCTGCTTCACTCGGTGGAGTAAATCGCTCCAGGGGGCCTGAGTCTGATAGGTCGTATGGCGTTATATTTTCTCGAGGGACTGTGGACTATGAACAAAAACAAACGTTAAAATAGTTGGTGATTTAGTTAGGACAAGTATACACTCCATTTACACAAAGTTTAAACGCGTTTAAAAGCAGTCCAGTTAAACAAGGTTTAAAATTGTTTCCTTAGAAAAAGCTTGGTTAACCGACCGACCGTTATAAATGGCAACGACTGTTTAAGAAAGGGTAACAGGCGTCGAAAGCTCCCTCTTGCCATTTTTTACGATAGATGCCACCATTGCTAACCAAGCTTTTAGTCATCATAGATGCTATATATTCCCTGGATTAAGTTATAATAACGTATAAGTAAATAATAGGTTTTTGAATAGCCTTAGAAAAAACGGCGTTTAGCCCAAGTTGAATTTACGTTACAAGTTATAGAAAGCATAGGCGTACGGGCAATGTTTTTGCCAGGGGGGGCGGTAATCCATTTGCCCAAAAAATTCTTGCAAGTTGCCCAAATTTTTACAAAACAGTCGAAAGGAAACTAGGGCCATGCAACAAAATAGGCCGTACTGGCATATGAAAGTGGCTCGATACAGTTTTTCAGAGTCAATACCTGCCAAGTTTGAGCATAAACTTCGTCGCCACAAACAAACATTTGGAAAAAATTGCCACGACAGTTGTATTAGATAAAGAGGGAAATTTGTCATGATCAGGATTGCAATGACATCGGAGCTGTCATAGCAACGAAATGACGCCATTACCTTATTCTACTTGCAGCAATATTTCTCACTGGGAACTGTTCTTACAAAATCGTTCAGGGGAGCTCTTTCCTCCAATAGTCGCCTCGATGTTCGTGAAGTTAAAACGGAACTGTAAGAGCGTTATCGAGATATTTTGGGATGATCGATTTTAGTCGCAATCTGAAGAAAACGAAACGCTTTTAACATGCAATTTCACTTCATAGTAGTTTCAATATTTTTAAAAGCGTGTGTGAAAGATCATGGAGATAGCTCCTGCCAATTGCTATAAAGAAGGATTTGATAAGCGCTCGATCTTGTTAGGGGTTTTGTAAACTTTTCGGTCTACTTAAACAAATCAATGAATAATTTTTAAACCGCTCGATAGATTTTTTTAAAAAAATTATGATTCTTCTCGTAATTCAAACTGAGAAGTCAGCCACTTCTTCACTTTCAGACCCATTGCTGATGCGTGTTCCGCCACACACTGTTCTAGGAGCGGAGATGATTCTAGAAAGTTATGCGGAAGTTTATTCTATAATCAATTCACGACTGGAAATAGCCTATTCTAGCTAGTCCAGTGAAGTACAGTGCCCAGCAATAAAAAAAATCAGCATATGATACCCTTCCCTTATAACCAGAAACTCATCACGTGCTAGGCAACTACTGTCTCGTGTGAACGTAACTGAATTATTACTCCGACTTCTGGTTAAAATAGGAAATATTTATCTCTTCAAAATAATAATAAAAATAAAAAAACATGGAAACGTCTTTAAAAACTGGCTTTGCCCAAATTTTCTCTTGCTGCCCAAAAAATCTGCGTTGCCCAATCTTTGGGGAGGCTGCAGCCCCCCTCGCCCCCCCCCCCCCCCCACCCCCCGCCGGCCCGTACGCCTATGATAGAAAGGGCTACGTTCACCTGCTGTCGGCGGTTGTAAACAACAGTTTGTTAGATAAGTGCTTAAATTGTTCGGATTTTAATGGGTCGAGTGCTAAGGGAAAGGCCAGGACTCAATTCCAGCTGGGTTGCGGCCTTTCATCTTTTTTATCAGGGAAACATTCTCAATAAAGAGGCAAAAGTATTCTAAGTGTCTTAAAATGGCAGCGACCGTTTACGAAAGGAAAGGACCCGTCTAGAGAAACTTAATTTGAGTTGTCGCCTAACTGAATGTTGGTTCTTACACACCTTCCACACTAAACCGTGTCATGATGATTTTACCCAACGGATTATTTTAAGACACGTTTTAGATTACTTCTGTCGAAATAAGAGGGTATACGCATCAGATAGTATGAAACTGAAAAAAGAAAATTAAACGTCAGCTGTCAAAAACACCAGTTCTGACTCATGCTTCTGATTGATTTGTGGAACTCTTGCAATCGACCTAAAAGTAAACAGGTTCTTGAAAATGTCAAGGCACGAATACATGGCGGGAAGAGGATAATTTGCCGGTTTTTAAAGCGTTTTTAACATTCATAAATTTATTTACCGTGACCATCTCTTCTTCGTCTGAGCTGGAATAAGGAACCTCGTCATCGTCCTTAATCGAAGAATCCTGAGGCTGAACAGATACTACACTTACTTCCGGTTTGGGGATCCAGGGAGGTGGGTTGGATACCGGATATTGTCTAGGAGGAATCTTCTTCTTTTTCTCTTCGTCACCTGCTAGAAAGGGAAACAAAAGGTTTAATAATTAAATCTACGAAACCGAAACATTTTGTTTGTGAACTGGCTCTAAACATTGTTCTCACCTGTTTCATAAAGAGTTAAATTTAAAAAAATGTGTGCAAATTCAAGTTGTTGTTTCATCGCATAGTTTAAATTTTTTTTTTGTTTTTTTCAATCTTAAGTTAAACATTTAAAAAGAGAAAAGTAAGGGAAGAAAAATGTAGTTTGAGTAATGGCCCTGTTGTAAATTATTTATACTCACTGGTACAGATTCGAAGCAGAACTAACACTGTATTTTTGATGTGGGTAGTTCCATGTTATCAGTAACGGTTAGTCGAAATTCCAATAGTACGTACAGCGAACATAGAGATCAGACCATGTGTCAAAACAATTGTCCTAGCCTGCGTAGCAGGCGCTTGGAAGTAGCTGGCGAAAGAGAGAACGGGCGCGCGCGAGGGACACACGCGGCGGGTGTCTCCTACTCGCGCGCCCGTTTTTTCTGGTGTCCACAACTTCTAAGCGCCTGCTACGCAGGCTACAATTGTCCCAAAAAGTGGACGCGGTCGCCGCACGAGCCAACGACAGGTGGTCGTTTACGAGAGGTTCCAACTGCAGGGCTTTAACAGGAAAAATGTAGGTGTTTTATATCGATGGTCGCTTACTAGAGGTGGTCGCACTATAGTTCGTAAAACAAAGATCACATTTACGGACTTAAAGTTCGGGATATCAAGATTTAAACGCTTGGAACCACCACCAAATCCGGGTGAAATATAAAAATAACCGCTCAAAACGTTAAAAGGGAGTATAGATAACACAACAAATACTAAAGGAGGCACCGATGGACAAACTTGAGAAAGATTAAAACGGATTGCATGCAATTGAGGATTTTGAAAACTTGTTAGGTTAACGGGTTTTCAAAGTTCATTTGTTGTGTATGAAGTTAGATCTATGCTTGAGAGGTATATTTGTTGGACAGGAAGCTGTGATTTTATCTTTTACAAGTAATTTCTTTGATAACGTTAAGTTCCATAATAATTATAACAAAATAAACCAGACAACCTTTACATCGCGCCTCTAATTATACACAAACAGTATAAGCAGCAGACCTTTCTGTTGAATTCGCTTGTCATTTGGTTCCTTGACTTTTTCAACATGTCCGTTCTCCTTTATAGACTCAGTGTTTTCATTGGCCTCTGTAGCAGTAGGAACTTGTCTGTAGTCAAGGAACTGTTCCATGAAACTGAGGTTCTTAAACTTTCTCCAACATAACACAGAAAGTACTCCAAGAGCCATGACTCCACCCCAGGTTATCACGGTCAATAAAAGGGGAAAGAGGTCTGATCCAAAGCTCTGAATTAAAGCGACAAACATCACTTAATTTTTCACTTTAACTTTAAATATTAAAGTATAATAACGGGCCTCAAAGAAACAATTATCCATGACGTGATCAGGATGATTTAACATTCTTCTGTTAGGCCTTTCCCGATTGTGCTCGGCAACTTTTGAGCAACTTTTAGCGTTTGGAGCAACTTTTTGCGGTTCTAGCAACCTCGAGCAGATTTTGCCTTTCTGAGCAACTTTTGACCAAAATATAGGTTTGGAGCACACAACAAGCACGCAAAAGTCAACGATTTCAATAGAGAACTTCAATTTTTAAAATTTTTAAAATTTTTTTGTTTTATTTTTGTTTTATTCTTTTTTCTTGACCGATGTTGGTAGTAATTATTGTGAAGAACGAAAAATAAAACTTTTAATTGACGTTTATATAAAAATATCAAGAAATTTCAGTGGCAACTTTTGAAATTTAGGTAGCAACTTTTTGGCATTCCAGTGGAAATTTTTCAGCATTTTACGAGTACAATCAGGAAAAGCCTATTCACTATCGGTAACCCTTTAAAAGCTGTATGCAAAATGTTAAATGCTAGACTGTTCAGGAACCTTGTTGGATGGTGTAATGTGTTGCTGTATTAGGTGCAGGTGAGTTATGAAAACATGGTTCTTTCCTTGTCAGTTTAAAGTATTTTTGAATTTGCTTTTCCTTTTTTATTTTACCAGAGGGCAAGAAAAAAAATAATAACTGATCATGAACTAAAATAAAACCTTTAAATTAATTCATGTTTGTATCGACAGATGTTGTAATGATAACGTATCCAAATTAGATCAAGATGTTGCTAAATGATAACATTTTGACATCTCATTAAATCACGTGTCCCTCAAATCTTTGTACACATGAGTGTTCTGCGATTTATAAAGTGAGGCGACTGAAGGGTTTGTTAAAACTTTATGGCACAGGTTTTGCCTTGAGCCGAAAAATGAAGCCCTAATTTTTGCAATTTTTAAAAGTAAGGAAAATGCATGCTTTAAAATTTGCTCTCCAGTCGTGTTAAAATGCTAATTTCAGCAGGCCTAAAAACGCATAATATTCTTTCAGAATCTCAAAAACACCCAAAGTAGGTCAGTTTCTATCGACCAACCATTCTTTCTTCCTTAATTGGAAGCCCTCCGACTGATCATAAACAGAACCGGGACGGAATGCTAAATTGTATGTTTCATCAGCGTTGCAGAAAAGGTAATTGACTTTTTCATTTTATTTTATTTTATTCTATTTTTTTTTTCTTAATACACATAGATAAATACATTATTATTATTATTATCATCATCATCATCATCATTATTATTATTATTGTTATTATTATTATTATTATTATTATTATTATTATCGTTGTAGCAGTTTAAAACATATACGTGCTTAGAAAATTAGCCACATAGGGCGCAAAACGTAGCCTATGCTGCTTTACAGGAATTTACAGCGAAATTCGCTGTATCGCGCTGCGCGTATTGCTAACTTCGAAGGGATTTTGGGTTCACTTCTGTTCCGTCAAGCATTTTAGTGAAGGCGGGGATAATGCAAATCACAATGTAACGTGCTCGCCCAGCTTGGCTGAGAATGACTCTAGACTGCTCAAGAATAGCGAAAGAAATCGCGATGGTGAGTGGATTTTTTGTCGAAGGAAGGAGGCAGACGTTGCTTTATTCTTGCAAGTGAAAAAATAAGAAAGATCTGCGAAGCAACCTTAACTAGTCGATTATTGCCCGAAACAGGACGATCACAAAGCGACGAACCTTGAAACATGACACAAACAAAACGGATCGAAATCCACCAATCACGTTCACCCGTACGATCTTGAAGCCTGGGTACTGTTTGGTCCCACCGCAGTGGTTGCTACTTCTCTGTCTTCTCAAAATCCTTCTTCTAGCGATTATCCAACCATGGACAGCTCATTTCGACCCTTAACAGCAGTGGTCTACAAATCGCGCATCCAAGTACACCCTGTTGGCTCAGACGAATCCGTGTTCTGCGTAAACAGGAACATCACAGAATTCTTGATCGTTTTCTGACTCGTACAACGCTTTGGGCTCCACCCGCGAGTACTAACAGAGTCAGCAAGCTTGAAATGAGCATTTCAAAGAACAGAGCTTTTAGAGCAACATTATGCCTGAGTGTACATGTACTTAGTCTGCGACGAACATCCCGCCAAAACGGTGAGCAAGGCTTCCTGGCACCTTACCGCACATTCTGCGCATGGTGTTAATTTCGTCTGAAGTACTGGTATTATAAGCCGCATAAACTCGGGATGGTAAGAGCTGTTCACAAAGTTCCATAGCCCCTTCGATATTATTATTAGTAATAGTAGTAGTATTATTAGTATTATTATTATTACTGTCAATTAGCACGGTTTAGCTTGGTCCGTGACCTCATTCCCGTCACCTTAGGTATCCATCACCTTTCTTATAATCCTTGATGTTGCCAGTAATGGTAGACTGATTACTTCCATCGAGTCCTGCTTTCTTTAGATACATATGGAATCTTTTACTGACTGTTCTGAGGGCACCGATGACGAACGGTACAAGCACAGTTAACTTCTTTACATTTACACACAAGTCTTGGTAATTTTCGATTTTTTCCTCAGCCTTCTTTAAGACTTATTCGATGGTCAAATGTGAAAGAGTGATCATTATTGTTATGAACAGAAACAGGACGGGGCGCTTTGTGCGCTTTTATGCGTTGCAGAAAAAAATCGCTTTTTGACAGTTAATTAAGAGAGCGAGCCGGTTTCAGTTCAGCTTCGAAGGATGACAAATTCGTCGCCATGAACGTGAAAAAAGAGACTGTCTCAAGTCGTATCCAAGTAAGAAAAATTCTGTTATTAAATAAGATAGATACTGCATGTGCAGTTTTCAACAACTGGAAAAATACGTGTTTAAAGATACAAGAGAAAGAAAATGAATGCTAAATGAATGTTACGTATCAGAAGACTGACATACCATTTTGATCTACAGAAATCCCTGTTTTGCAATTGTCCTACAAGTTATATCGTTCAAGGACTCAGTAAAATATTCATGCTCCCTATGACGCGAGTCACGTTCCATAAGACAGCAGGCGAAGCTAAATGGAAAAGTTCATGAAATTTTGAGAGATAGAAATACATACTACTTTATGTTGCAACCTAATATTTATCAGAATTATTTTTTTAAATACCTGACTGATGAAAGAGAAGCTAAAGAGATGTAGTAATGAATGACCGAGTGAACAGTTCATAACACGATAAAATTAACAGCTATAACTCCGCTGTATTTGGCTTCTTTATCGATGTCTTTTTCTCTTGCAGGGTTGATTGTTGCATAGTACGATTATCTTTGCAGATTTATGCTCACGATATTAAGAGCCCTCTCTAGTTATTGATGACATGGAATGGTTTTCTAATCTTTATTTGTCTCAACAACTATCGGCAATGCCATAAATTAGTCTGAAGAGGACATGTATCCTAATTATTGTGGTTTGGTTTTCTTTTACATTGTTCTTAGCGTTCAGCTGATAAAAAATTAAACCAAAAAATTGCATGTCCCCATTAAAGAGAGGGAAAATGGGAACGGCAAAGGAGTTTTAAAATCTCTTAGTTTGTTTTCTTTATACGTTACCATGTTGTGACAAAAAAAGCCTTTATTTAAAATCGATGTATTTAACATGATGTATTATTTGAGGACCTTACAGAAAGTACGGGCAAACACTTGAGTTCCATCCCAAAATAACATTGGACACTGCCATGGTGCCTACACAATACAATTGCTTACAGAGGAGCAAGCAGAACCTCGTTCCGAGTGTTCTCTCCTACTCGTTCCCTTAGAACCAAAATTGGCTATAGTGATTAGGGTTAAGCACTGACTCAAACTCATCCTTGGCTTTCATTTCCTTTTAGGCTTCTCCCTAGGATCGAGTCTATAAATAAAAAAAACATCAGCATACCACCATGTTTTGTAGCGGTACGGGCCATAGACTACAGCATCTGGCCCTGGGGATTGATTCTTGAGGATTTTAAGACTTTTCATGGAAGTGTAATGGAGAGGAAGAGACCAGTTTGGACGATGGAAGCCTGAAGAGCGAGAGAGTCATTCCTTCGAGGACACCTGATTAGGCCCCAAGGCCTGCATGCAACCTTCCCCAATTTTTGTTTCGTGACCTGAAATACTAGAACCATCTGGTAAAGCATAATATACGGCAAAAGTTCTTCTCAGTAGCTTTATACAGTACTCCTCAATAGCTTTCATTTGATGTCACACCTTAGGATTTCAACTACAGACTCAAAAGTTAGAACCACACCTTCTGTATTGTGATTAAAAGCACCACTAGAGAGCACTTCTCAAATGTAGCTTTCATTTTTGCTCTTTAATATTATGTTTTTAACATACGTTACATGTCGTCAATTTCAAACAAATTTGGCGGCAGGTTATGTTAATGTTAATATGCAGTTGGGTTAAAATAGGTATAGCAATACATTTAAAGGTGTGAGAATAATAAAATCTACAGTGTAGTTTATTACAAAGTGAAACGTTTTGTCCAAATGGAATTGTCTTTTGTGGACTCCTTTTTTAACGGAAAACATATCTTAGAGGAGATAGCCAATCTTCCATGTTATACTCCACTAGATCATAAATGACGGTGAACGACCAATCTAAACGAGCGTGTCGATGATTTGCACAAAATATTACATATGTTACTTTTTAACCTCTATATAATACACTTGAGCATGACAACATGATTTAGACGCTGAATCTTCGACCTAAATCTCGCTTCACCTCAGTACTGAACGGAGGAATTCGAAAGTGATTAATTTTATAGTCATTCATGCATCGATTGTCACTGACTTTAGCTTTGCAATCACCCTTGACAGAATCAAAAAATAAATGGAGCTTTTTGTTCCGTTTGTTGATGTTAGACAAGATACGTTTTTAGAATTAATATTCGATTAATTGCTGCGGTATTTAAAGTCATATTGAATAACTGAATGTAAACTGATATCACCGGTTGACACCGGAATTAGGTAAGCTGTGTTTATCAAGTTGATCAAAATCAAGTTTCTTAAAGTTGCGCAAGAGGGTCCTTGAAAAAAAGTATTTTTTGAATTTGCTCACATTAAACGAATTAAATATATCGTATCTCTTCAGAAACAGCAATTGTAAATTTCGTTGATAGTCTTGGTTTTCTTGAAAGTCCTCCTTTTCACTTTGGTTCCCTTTACGGAGATTAGTATTACATTCAGTAAATAAGGGTATGCATTACAAGTGTCATTTCGTCTTGTTTTGATTTGGTCAGTCTTTTATTATCAAGAAAAAGTAAAATAAAATAGTATTTAAAATCAGAATGTACTACTGAATATATATTTATAATATATATCTGTAACTCGAGTATCAAACACTAGACTGATGATCGCCCAGCCATAGTGCGGGAAATTCGAGTAAGATTTAAAACTTTCTGTCTCGTCAACTTTGTATTTAGCTCTGGACTTACGTTAGGCATAGAGCACTCCTAGGTTAGGACAACTGAAGCAATCTTCATTGTGTAGTCGTTATCATATATTCGTTATGATTATGATTATTATATTTATTTATAATGAAACTACTTTTACAAAATTTAAAAATGGAATTACACGTAGATTCTTTGAGTAGCGCGGTTGATCCTAAAACGATGAGAAAATCCGTCATTAAAGGGGAGGACGACAAGAAAAAAACAACTCATAAAAACTCTTAGTTTCAAGGTATTAACCTTATTCTAGATAGCGTCGGTGGGCTTTATAGTGCTTAAATACTGACATGAAGTAATATTTTGGTTTCGAGGCTGTAATGAGATTTTTCATTCCTTTTCCTCGCAGTATAATGTTTAATATTTTATCCCTCTTACTGATTCATGGTTACTTGGTTAGTAAGCAGAATATTGTTGTCTGTTTTTTGGCAGGAACAATATGCGACGGTAAACATAAACATGACTATACGACTTTAAAAAATTACTGGGGAAAACTTCGTTATGAAAAGCATGTGTAATGGCTGAAATTTTTGTAGCGCCGCGATATGAATTGGTACAAGATACGATCGCAGAAATTTTCCTTTCCGTATTTTGTACTGGGATATTGGCTTGATAAAAAAGAAAAAAAATATTAAAATAAAATAATTGAAGCTGAGAATAAGGAATTAAAAGTAGAAACTTACTGGCATGCAGTTATTCTTGGCACAAATCAAATAGAGTTGAGGTATTCAATTTGAATTGAAGAAGTCTTACTATTTCGGTTTTCACTCACCTGTGTATGAAAGCTATAGTTTGCGAGCCATGAAAGGAGAAGTCCAACTGCAAAAGCGTGATTTCTTTGAGTTAAAACCTGAGGTCGAAAACGAAAAGGATTTATCGTGTTTGGTAACAAATCAGTGAAAAATAGAGTCATCTGCGCATGCGTCAGGAAAGATTAAAACCAAAATCAGTAAAAGACTGGAGAAAACAAAATATGGCATAAGTATTTAAAATTTCCCTTACCGATTTTTCCACATTTTATAGGATGCCTTCAGCTACAAATAATTCTGAATGGAGGTAATTCAAAATGTTTTGACAAATAGGGAATAAAATTTCCTTCGGAGACAAGTGACGCCCGGAAGTTTAAATAGAAATGTCATTTGCAACAAGACATTTTCTGTCACTAAATCATTAATAACAAAACACGTATTTCACAAATCTCTCAATATTGTCGATTTTTTTTTTTTTTTGCAAAATCCGTTTTTGCGTGGTATATTCCACTAAGCGTACATTTCGGTTTGATTAAATATTTGAGGGGGAGGCAAATATTTTCGAAAAGGTAAGATTTTAATTTCAGTTTCAAGAAACGAAATGATAATTCTTTTCATATTTAATTTTTTACGTCCCAGCCAAAAAAATAACCGGTACTATGTTTTAAATTTATCAAATTCAAGAAAAGTAATTGATGTGAGAGCGGTTAAAAACGGTAGAAAAAAAATTATATTTACCAAGAGTAAATCTTCGATTTACCCGTTTCACTGGTATATTACAGAATATTTATTTTGTCCGATATGGCCTCAGATTTCCATTGATTTGAAGTAAATCTCTTTTGCACATTTTACCTATGAAAATTATTCATACCGAGTTAGTGTTTTGGCAATCGGGCACAAGTTATGCAAACTAGTCTTTCAAAATCCGAGGCTACACCGGCCGACAAAATTAATTTTAACTACAAACACTTTCGCTACTACTATATGATCAGTTTTAAAAATGTTAAAATATAATAATAAAAATAATGTCATAAAATAAAATGAAATAAATGAAAGGAGTCAAACTAATGTACCTTAAATTTACTTGTTCAAGAATATTCTGTCCCTCCATCGTTAGCCTTTATGGTAATTTGAATTTTAGTAGACTGAGTAGGACTCACGACGCGGCGAGCGACTGAAGGAAAACAATGGACGGAAAGTCGCTAAGATATGTATAGTATCTTGCCATCGACCTCGGTTTTACCGCAGAAATGCGAAATCGGACCAGCCTTGGTACAGATTAACCCAAGATCATTTTCTTTCAAGTATTGATGAACACGACCTGCAGGTTGCATAAATTTCTTCCAACTGTGGCTAAGGGAATACTGTTCTTTGAATGGCTGCTGATTAATAAGAAACGCAAATGGAGAGAGAGCGAATGAAGATTATACATCACTCGCACCCTATCAAGCCATCGCCGTTCATTGTTTAGGGATAATGGCTGCCCACGCCAAATATAGTTGGCAAACAAAGGACACATTTGCTTTCTTTCCTTCCTAAGCAACATGTTCAATTATTCACCTCTACAGGACCATCTGCCTCCTCGGTACCACATTTATTTACCGGGTAATATCGGCCTTAAATTTCGCTTTGGCTCCCAATTGACGCAAAAAGAAAAAATAATTATAATAAAAAAAATTGACGACAAGTAGAGGGAACCGACCTAAAAAATTCAGTGCCTTGCATGCGTTTTTAATTCTCTCCAATCTGTGGCCTATCAGTTTTCTCTTTGAATTTACAAAATCAATTAAAATCGGAGAAAAACTCTATTCAGTGTCTATTCATTAACTCGCAAAGGAACACGAAATTCAGGATAACAAGCGATTGCTTGGTGCACAAGATTTTTATAACTGAATATTTTTGTTGTTCTTAACATTTGATGAGTTGTTAAATTTGTATTTTCATATATTTTTTTCATAATTGCCTTTTGCCTTTTTTGCTTATTATCTTATCTTGGTACCAGTCCATCGCAAAACTAATTACACCCACTCATCTCCATCCCTAAAACTGCCTTTGTGTTCAGTTTATGTTCGCAACCAATTCGATGCCAAGAATGCTTACGACTGTCGCGAGCAGTCATACTGGGAGATTTAAGATGATTTCATAGAGTACTAAAGTGATGACGTCATAAAAATGAAATTTCTGAAATTATGGGATTTGTCAGGATATTCTGAAAGAACAATGTCCAAGAGGCCTACTTGCCAAAAATGAGCATTTCGCGGCAAATTGTCTCTGAGATCGTACCCCAGTTATACTCAGAAAACTCCATACAAACCCTTCTAATTTTTTTTGGGGTCGACCCAAAAAAATTTAGAAGGGTTTGTATGGAGTTTGGTAAGTATAACTGGGCTACGATCTCAGGGAATATTTGTCCCCAAATGCTCATTTTTGGCAAGTAGGCCTCTTGGACATTGTTCTTTCAGAATATCCTGACAAATCCCATAATTTCAGAAATTTCATTTTTATGACGTCACACTTTAGTACTCTATTATACTTGGTTTTAGAGAGATGTCTTGTCTGGCTTGTGAATGCTGTAAAATTTGATCACTTTGAATATGACAAAGAATAAATCTAGACAGGGATAAAGGCCCAGGGGGGGGGGGGGGGGGGCGGTACTTGGGATTTCAAGTGACGGGGATGATCTAATGGAGCCAAAAGTCAAGACCCAAAAAAACCCCTAGGGCTTCCAGCAAAACCCAAAAAAAATCCCTGGACCAAAAATTAACCCCCAAAAAATCCCATGCCGATTTTATGGCCCTTAAAAGTTTCAGAAAGGGGTAATGCTATAACACAAAGAAAAGCATTGGAAATCGAACACTCGTGTTTGTTTATTCATCATACCATCTGAATATATCCTTTCCCTCATCTGGCAGTCATTTTAACAAGCTAGAGCGGGTGCTAGAGACACCCAAGAACGGTTTTGTTTCAACAGTAACGTTATGAATAACTCTAAACAAGACCAACCTGGGTAAGAACATAACGAATAACTTTACTAAGTTAATTACAAATATTAAAAATAATAGCTTCGATAAACTATGATGCATCCGTAGAGACTTTGTGCACAGCATATATTCCAATATCATTTTTGGGTAATTACCAAGGGTATATTAATGAAAACTATTATTGTACAGGTAGACCCGGGAGGTAAACAGTAACTGGAAAACAAAACTGAACGCTTCCGCTGCTAAAGAGTAACGGAAGGTCGCAAGACGTTCGTGCGGTGTCCAAAGCTAGAATAGCAGATAACTTAATAAGAAAAAGCATTTCTGTCTTCACTGACCTTGGTCGCGGACTCATGTTTTAAACTACATGTGATTTTGTTCTATCCTTAGTGTCACACAAATCTAGCTAGACTAGAATACCGACAATATAGCTTGATTGAGTCACATGTTTCTTCGGACATTTCTTGAACAACAAAGATGAACTCGATTTGCGTGATGACTAAGCTTACAACAGCCACCTGTTTTTAATCAGGCCTACGTTCAGCCGTAGTCTACTAATCTAATGCTGTATTCATGCCAGCACCGCGACATGTTAATAAAGAATACTGTTACACGAAACACTTTCCCGTAGTCGTGCTTGTAACTGTATAGTTCACATTATCTGCTTGTTTAAGACATACGCACATGACTGATTCTTATAATTACACTGAAAATAAGTTCCTCAAAATTGAGGAAATCGTGTTCAGAATTAAAATCCCTACTCAAATCAAGCTACCCAAAAAAATACTTGCCAAATTTTCGTACCCCAAAAAATCCCGGAATCGAAAATTTCAAACCCCAAAAAATCCTTCGATCATCCCCGTCACTTGAAATCCCGAGTACCCTCCCTGGGGATAAAGGTAAATAGAGAAAAAGAGTGTCCGCAAAATGAAAAATGCAGTGGTAGAAATCTGACAAATACCGGAGCTCGGCCCTTTTTCACTGAATTGAGTAGGAAGGCAAGGTTGTCTTGACGAAAAACCCTTAAAGCTTGCAACACAAATTATTGCGTGATTGACCGTTAATTTTACTAGTAAGCCACCCTTCAATGTTCACATCACGATCATGCGCAGAAGATTTTTTTTTGCCCCATGTAAGCGAATCCAAGACAGTCTTGGATTTTGGATTTCACGATGTGGATTCCGGATTCCAGGTACAGGATTGCAGTCATTGTCGGTGGAACTTGGATCTTGATTCCAATCGAAAACGCGTTAGTGGGATTTCGGATTCCTTAACCTGTATTTCGGATCCCAAAGCCCAGGATTCCGGATTCCACATGTATAATTTTCCCGGATTCCAAATTCCTCACGCAAAAATTCACAGAATCCGGAGTTTCTTACAAGGGGAGAATTTGTGAAAAGGACCTGAGCGACGCAAATAACAATGCAGCATCGATCAGCAAAATCAAATTTCTCCTTATTTAAAATGCTTTAATATTTATCCTGTGGCGAAAGATTAACTTATAGCCTGTAGATATACAATTTTTCGTCTCCGTTTTAAAGAAAAATTCACAAATACCTGAAGGAGGGTCACTGAAATTGTAAAAAAATTGTAAATTTAATGAATGTGTTTATTTTTTGTTCAGTGCTAACGGCGAAGTTGGAACTAGTAAATAGAGTCAATGAATGCTACCTGTTAAAAAGCTTTTAGGGCCTTTGTAATAAGCTCAACGCTAGAGGAACATCCTTTTATGTTACCAATAAACAAGCGGTTCTCTTTTGGTAGTCACGTGTTCGTGCATCCCCCTAACCATATGAACCAATAAATTATCACACTCATTCACCTAGACATACAAATCGGCCAAATTGAAATGTGAATAAAGGCCAATTGCAACATTGTCAATTCTAACACTTGTTGATATTTGGCATCCTATGACCAGCTTTCTCATGACCGTATCCATCCCGGGCTCATTTGCACCACTCCTCGCTTGACAAGGCGTTTGTTTCGAGGTTATCGCTGTCCAATTAATAACATTTCATATTTAGGTTTTGAGGTTTTTGAATTGTTTCTTCTTCTTAGTGAAAGATAGGCTGCGTGTATTCCCCTAAGTATGTTCTTTCCTCAGGGATAGTTTAGTGAGTACATCCAATTATGAAATTATCTAGTTAAAATGCATGGATAGCTTTCCGAAGAGGGTAAGATTTTCAACCTTTCCCGACGGGAGGAGCTTGGACGCAAAAGTTTTGGTGAGCTCCCCTTTTAGGCTTGGCCTATTTTTTTTTTATTGTAACAGCTAACAACAATTACGTTTGCTTACGGCAAAACACTCAAGGGAATATTCCCAGGGTCGCATGCCTATAAAAAGAATTAGCTTAGGGTACATCATCCATTGTAAAAAAAACAGTCATATCTCGAAATTTACAATTTTTAGATGATTAGATAGAGCTAGTCGAGAATTATATTTTCTTTTTTAAAAAAAAAATATTCAGCAAAAGTTTTATTCGAGATCTAGTGATTTGCGATCTCTAACTTCTTCTGCTTTTAATAAAAGAAACAACGCCCTTGACAAAAATCTAAGACACTTTTTGGTAGTTAAACAAGCGAATGCGATTTTAATTTAATTAATTTGTCCGTTTGTGTTTGGTTTGCCTGTCAAATTTACAGATACATGAACTTTCACAGAAAGCTCGTTGTTTCTGAAACGTATTAACATTTTAGACTTTTTAAATAAATTATCGCTTATTTGAAATTGTTAAGCTTTCATAGAATGCTTGTTGGGGTATGATATATTAAAACTACAATCGCCAAGCCGGGCGCCAAGCAAGCGCGATCCGCGCGAGAATTAATTGTCCCGAAGGGTAGCTGACCTTAGTGACGTAACTTTAACTTGGATGTTAAATATGTTTTGCAGGTGCGAAAAAGTCAACAAACTGAACACAGATGTGATTGAGGTTTCAGGAAATTACTACACAGAAAGAAGAAAGTCATAATTTGGATAAAAATCTACCAACGATTGTCACAACATGGGCAACCTTAACTTGAAGGTTGCAATAGAATATTTTAATATTTAAAACAAGCTTTTCAAATAAGTTGTACCTGCTTCTTTCCAGTTGGCGTTTCTTTACTGTTTAGTAGTCAGTACAGTATACTCAAAGACCATAAAAACATCCATAAGGTTTTTGACCTCCTACACACCCTTTCCCAAGGCTGAGCTGCAGGGAACACGGATTTAAAAGCCGAGAGGGGTCCTACAAAGACGAGGAAATGAGCACATAGAACGATCGGGGAGGGATGAAAAAGTACTGTCTCTAATTTCTGTCTCAGTGCCCCTTCGCCTCAGGTCTTATTATTTATTTATAAAAATATCCCCAAATAAGCGATCATTAGAAACTGGGAATGAGGTCAAGACTGATATCAGACGAATACCCGTTCAAATCAAGACTGTTTTTTGTGCCATCACACCAGTCTTTAAAAAGGATACCTAGATATAATAACTGCCGCTCCAGAAAACTTTTTGGAGTTCCTTGTTCTAGAATTAATTTAAGAGAATAAACAGAAGTTCCAATACCCTTCGTTCCAATTGATCTTTCACTTATTAAAACGTGAAATCGTCAGTTAGAAGTGCCTTTCATGATTACTCAGTTTGACATTTAATAAAAGCTTAGATTAAAGGCAATTTAAACCGATTTTCCCGTTGTTAGTAAAACTTGTTAACTTTTTTTTATCAAATCACTCTTAGGAGTAAAGACCATCTCAAAATGAAAATAAAACAATTTGAGAAAGTGCCATAAGAAAGAAAGTTTAAAAAATACATCCCGCCTCGTGCGTTCTCAACTCAGTATGGGGAAATACAAAAATGAATGAGGTGAGAAATCATAGCAGATTGGGACAATTTATTCATTTTTCCTGAAGCTTCCTGAGGCCTTCTGTTTCTGGCCAAAGTTAAATTTTCTTTCCTTCATATGTGAAGAAGTAAACGAAAGGAGGCGATCTTCGGAAAGGCTTTTTTGCTTCTCGACTTTGTTGCTTGGATATGAGTAAAATATAAAGGGTTGTTTGTTATTTACATAGGCAAACCGGTCGGTTCAAGGTTTGGGTAAATGGTAAGAAAAATTCAGCACTGGTAAACTTCTTCCCAGAATTGCCTTTATTATTTGTAAAAATTTCATTCGTTCCATTTACCGAAAAACGGCCGCGAAAGCCTGAGACTGGTTTCAGGGTTGGCTTTGAATAATCCGTTCCGATCATTTTGTCCGGAAAAACAGGACTGCCTTTCCAGAGGTTCCGTTGTTCCCGGAAATTTTCCACTCGAACGACCCAAAAAGTCGTGTTCTATTTACTTTCCAGTCGGTCTTTCCGGAAACGTTTTGTAAATGGTAAAGAACCAAGTCTCGGTTATAGATCACGTATTTACGCAGCCTATTCCCTAGTGGTTCTCATATTGTCCCGAATATGGACTGGGCCGGACAGGGGAGGAGTTCTTCTTGGGGAGTCTCATTCGATGACGTAACGGCTTTAGGTAGTCTACGCCTAGCTGATTAAGAAACGACTAGGAGCTAGGCTGGCAATGACCATTGCACAGCGGAACCCCGTTAATACGGTCACCAACAGGCCAAAAAAAATTGGCCGTATTAACCAGGGGTTTTTTATAAGAAAATGTATGACCCTTTAGCCAGCCGGCGAAAAAAAGTGGCCGTAATAACGAGGTGACCGTATTATCGAGGTGGCTGTTGGGCGAGGTTTCACTGTATTACGAGAATAGCATTGGTCTGTAAGGACACAAACAGTTCGATAATTCACGCATGCGTATTTATAGCACTTTTTGCTCTCAGCCAACAGCCCTTCTTTTGGACCATTATGATCGTGAATTCATAAACAATTAGGACGCCTTTTGTTTATTTGATTTGCTTGACCTTCTTCCCTGTTGTTCCTCCTCAAGCTGATGCCACTTAGCAACGGACGTTGTAGTCGTCAGCATGGCGTTCCAGTGATCTACCGCTTCGTCGTTTGACGTCGATCCGATCACGACCTTCCCAATCAACCGTTTCTTTCCTCTTTCAGAGAAATGTTTCATTTGTAAAAGCACTGCTATTTTGTGTAGAATGCGATGGGGGATAGCGAAACTAAAAGCTTCATTCCATACGGGAGAGACGTCGTGCTTTTTGACCACCGTGCTTCGTTTCTTCAACTTTTTCTCGCCCATTTTTATATACAATTTCACCAATGGATCTAAAACGTGGATTGAAAAGATAAGCGGATTAACTGTGACGTAACTGTGCACATTTTGGATACTTATGATTCCTGCTACTCTTAAAGTATTTTGGCTTTGTCATCAAATGGCGACGATTGTGATTATGCCTATAGCAAAATATGTCTTACAAGGAGGATTTACGGCCCAGATCCTTTTCTGTATAAGTTGATAGGGTAATAACGATTTTGCTTTTAAGAACTCGAGAATGTAACTCACCTGGTGGCTTATTCTTACTAATTGGCTTTAAACTCCTTGCTTTCATCACGATAACTGTAAGTTTTTCAGATGACTTTAGGTATGCCAGTGATATCAGCAGTGCAGGCCCAGGAACGTCTGGCTCCACGTCACGAGAGAATGTAACCGAGGGACGAGGTTGAGAGACTGGTTGAACTGCCTGTTCCTCTACCTATGAAGAAGTTTATGGAAGGAAACTACCGGTGAGTGGGATTCCTAATGCTTTAATAAAAGACTTAAATATTGAACGAAAAACGTACTTAATAGCTTGCGTTGTCAGTTGCCTAAGAGAAGCGTAAAAAAGACTGACAATTACGTAGCTATGACAAATGACTTTATTAGCGTTGTTATAAGTGCATTCGTTCAGTCATAGGTTATAGCCCCTTTCGATAAACGACCTTTCGTCTTTTTCAAATCATCAAAGACGGTTGCGAAGTTTTTAGTGAGGGAATCGAAAGAAATTTTAGAACAGAATAAACATTCAGGAACTTCACTCTATATGCTATGCTTTGAGTCTCGTGCGAGCGTATTTAAAGTTCCCGGAGTGATTTTCTAAGATTTCCCGATTTCTAACTTGAAAGATGCCTTTATTTTTGTCGCTTTCGAATGAAAAAAGTGATTGCTGTGGAAATATTGTAACAGTTTCAGTTTCATTTTGGAGTAGTTAGGAGCCCGTAACCCTGATTGCGAAACTTAAATCAGCCTTCAGCCCCTTTCTGTTGTTTACACATTTTAGCGCACTGTTTCCCACGAACTAGTAACTACAATTGATGTTTGGTACCGCGTGATTGCTAGGTTGTATATAAGGTCTCACTAACCTTCGGCTTCTTGGTCAAAGCAAGGCCTGTTAAATAACCATCTATTTCAAATGAGATTAAGTTCCACTTAACTGAAAACTAATTTTCGAACTCATGCAGTTGATAAAGCCAAATGTTTGCGTTCTACTCCCTCGCCGACCCAACACCACAGTTTATTTTAGAAACTAAACCTTTATTGATTTTCAATGTTGTATACCCTTGAAATAGAAAAAAAACGCCTTTTCCAAATATTTCCCGGGAACGTTACTGGTATTTTACAATATCAAAAGTACAAAAGTCTTGCGTAGAATGGTAGTAGGACCAGTTGTGAATAAATAAACTTAAGCCTAGAAAATTGGCCATGGGGAGCAAGGGATGGCGCAGTGGTGAGAACGCTTGCATCCACCAATGTGGCCCGGGTTCAAATCCCGGGGTCGACGACATATGTTAGTTGAGTTTGTTGTTGGTTCTCTCCTTTGCTCCGAGAGGTTTTTCTCCGGGTACTCCGGTTTTCCCCTCTCCTCAAAAATCAACATTTTCAAATTCCAATTCGATCAGGAATCGGGTAGACGAAGAACCACTTTGTGGATGTGGTACCTCCAAATCATTATTATTATTATTATACATTGAAGAACGCTCATTTTCATACGAATCCAGCTTTAAATAGGAATATGAACACCTATTCATATATTTCCGGATGTTTGCACGAAGATTTTTCCCTGACATGCAGACCTTGACTTGTTAAAAGACAGTGTGCAAAAACAGAACATTGCACTGAAAGCCTGTTGTCATGGATACAGCCAAAAAGAACTAGTATTTGCGAATGATTTAAGATTAAACGCTAGAGGGTAGATTCAGATCGATCATTTCAGGAGAACTGTAAATAAGAATCGAACAGTGTAGCGAGCTTAAGCCTTTAGATTCTGAGTCTGTTGTAAAGAGGGATTGCAACCATTAAGGATTCTTATGTAAGGGGCAGTTGAATGCAGTAAAAACCCGCTTGTAAGAACCCTACATTTTTCCAAGTTTGGCAAAACAGGTTCTTATATTTGGGGGTAGTTATTGGCAATTTAGGCTAAAGTAGGTTCTTAGTTAGGTTCTTAAGTTTTCAGTAGAAACCATTCCTGTACGAGCAGAAAAAATAGGTTTGGTCCTTTATGTAAGTACCTAGAGAAATTGGTATCAAGAATAAAAGGGAAAGGAGTCAACTTCTGTTCTTAATAGTTCAGAAGTAAAGAAATGCACCTGACTAATGTTTTAAATGGCTGAACTTCAAGGAACACAAGGTCCAAAGAAAACAAACAATTACAGACTTCACTTCACAAAGTCACCAAAGTTATACTTCTTGGTTAAAAATGGTTATGAAAATATCCCATAACTCACATATAAGAACCTAATAAATTTTGCTTGGCTAAACACTTATATTTTGGGCTATAAAAATGGGAAATTTCTACGAGCAGGTTCTTAACCCTTTGCATACCAAGGGGGGTGGTATTTATTTCACACAAAAATAGGCATAGTTACAACAATGCTTGCCAAGTCTCTTCTTTATTACAGACACCTGCAGACCTATACATATTTAGAAAGCAAGGAAAATATGCTTTCATATGAGTTAGAGAAATTATGGGATATGATACTTTTGTGACGTCACGAGCCACCTAATTAGCATAATTATGCAAATTTTATGCAAACATTCAGGAAACGTTCAAATAACTTGCTGTGAGCTTAAAAAGTTACAATTTTGAGCTTTTCTTTTCAAAATAAAAATCTACTTACAATTTAGGTTTAAATCGATAACAAACAATTGGAGTATAATGTATATTTTCTGTGAAGAATAAATTTCTTTTATCAGGAAGAGGGAATCAAAAAAATTTTTTCAGGGTTTGAATACAAAAACTTATTGGGTACCTTTACAGCATAGAAATATATTTTTTTACACAAGAAGAGCTAGTTTCTCAATACTCTCTTCCTTCCTCTTTGAAAGGGCCTCCCTATCCCTTCTTTGAGCCGTCGTGGGCCATCACGTGCATCATCATCAAAATAATAGTTTTGCATTGTGCGGTATCTTAGAAAACAAGGCTCAACACACATTCTGACACCACAAATGGCACAGCTGTAAATGGTTTTTACATTCTGTACATGCACTTTACATGCGGACCTGGTGTCATTGCTGATGAGATGATGGAAATGGTCACGGTTGAACCTTATGTCTGGAATAACAACAGGGGCCTGAACCAAACCTGTGTCCTTCCTGAAGCTCTTCCCTTCAACTCACTGACTTATTACCTTCTTCCTAAACTCTAAACTGGTTGTACTGGCATGGTTTTGGGATTTGGTTTGAAGAATGTGTGCATTTGACACACAAACCTCTACCATATAAAAAAAAAACTTTGTAATACCACATGACAGATGGGAAGAAAGGCGAGCTTAGGACAGCCTCAGTACTCCAATAAGAACTGATACTTGGTTTAGTGACTAGGCCCATATCTAAATAAAGACTTAACCAAGCTTTCATTTCATCCACAGTACTGGGTACCATACAGAGCTTTCCCTCGGGCCTCTTTTCTGTTCTGCATACAAATTGGTCTGACTAAGTAATAACTGCCATACCTCTGGTGTAAAGAAAAGTGAGAAGAAATCCAAACACGATTTAAGATCTCTGGTGTTTACATTTATCCCAGGGTTTTCTTTAAAGTCAATATCTCTTCTTCTTTTAATTTCTCTGGACCACTCTCTTTCCACGACCTCCATTACCTCCTGTGTGCTCTCATCAGCTGAGTCTTCACTGGAATCCTGTTCGCTGGATTGCGATTCATCGGAGTAAAATTCTTCTTCAGAGGCTCGATGCTCCATTATGTTTATAAGAGGGAAGTCATCCTCGTCAACAAAGTGAATTTCCACATTGCTTTGATCGTTTGCGGAGCAAAAATCGAGTGTGCGATCGGGGTTAAGAGCCGCCATTTTTAAATCACCGTGCTGAAAATGTTTAACTTATAAGAAACTCTCAAACTTCGTCTCAATTTAAGCGAAAATCGAGCAAAATCGAGCAAAATCGAGCAAAACTGCAAAATAACTTCATGTAGTCTGACACAGAATGAAATAATGGCGTCCAGGCCCTTGGATCTCGTTTTATGGTCTCCGAGAGGGGAGTTGTGATTAGCTGGCCATATATGGCCAGTTGGTACGCAAAGGGTTAAACCGCTAGGTTCTTACACGCGGGTTTTCACTGTATTTTCATAGAAACTGCGTGGTACAAACTTCTATTATTAATAATAATAATAACCAATAAAAAGTTCCCACACTAGGCAAAGGAATTTTCAAGCAAGGTTGTTACCTGAGAGGAATCCGGTTCATCTCCTTCTCCTAATGTTTCATCTTTTTCTGTGTCTTCATCTTTCTTTTCATCATCCTCTACTGTCTCCACAGCATCCTCAAAATCATCTGTACCAGTCCCTGTAGTCGACACCACCGTCTCGCCCCCAACAGCGACTATATTTTCTGGAGAGGATTGTCTAGGTTTCAGCTTAATCACGTCTCGAAGGATGGTGATTTCAGTGTCAGAGAGAAGCTTTTTCATAGCGACGCTGACCAGAGGCACTGTAACAAATCCTATGAGGGTGGGGGATGGAGGCGGTGGAGGGGGTGGGGGAGGGGGTTCATTTTTCTTCTTCTTTTTCTTCTTGCCGTCCTCAGGTTCCGGAGGGGGTGGTGGCTCTGGTATGTTCGTTTGCATCATGTCAATCACTTTAAAGGTCACCGTCTGGTTACCAAGGTCGTTCACAGGCACATCAAACCGAAAGCTCTCATACATATGCGGATTGCTGGTTGTTTGGTAGACTTCGGATTTGATTTTACCATCGTGAGCGTACTTTACCTCAAACTCAATCATGGGATCCGGAGGTTTGCCAGTATCAGGGCGCAAAGGCAGGTCACCAAGGCGAATTAGGGTTAATGTCAAAGTGGAACTGCAAATAGGAATTCAAAATGTAATGAGAGTTATCTTAATTTCAAATAAGCCAAGTAACGTGAATTTAATTTCTTGATAGATCTACACTATGGAAAATGAATTAATTGACCCACCTTAATTGATAATAATGCAGCGTGAATTCCAGGCATCCTTTCCTCTCAATTGCATCGTCCTAGAAACGAAGGAGAAGGGAGTCCGATAAGTCCTTCAGCAAAATATTCACTAGAAAAAAGGAATGAACGCGTGACGAAGCCTGAGAACGTTTGCGTGAGAAGGAGTGTCCTGTGAAGGTAGCGGAAAGCCTAAATATCATGTAAAGCAAAAATTGATGTTGTTGTTTCTTTAGTCTTTAAATGTGACATTCACTCCGACCAGAAACTTCAACCGCTTATGGGGTTTCTGCTCCGACTTAGATGGTAATACGCGTGACTCACCGGCGGAATAACCGAGGTACTGATATCCATATCCAAGTTGCTCAGTAGATAATCATCCTGCTCTTCTTCTCTTACTGGGGGATACACATCATCTGGAGACCTGGGGGAGAACGGTACTTGACCAATCAGAAGATTTCCACTATTTTACTTTGTAGAAACAGAGTTACGGCAAACGAGTCAAGTCGACAATTTCTCGAACAATCCTTCTGGTGCCTTATCGCACATTTATGGTTACATGACTTTTCATGTGGACAGAAATTTAAAATGGAAGGAATTCAGCGATTTGATGGTGGCGAATTTACTTTTGAATTGGCATTTCCGATGGACGGAAAACGTATTTCACTTTCTAATTTTGGAATGAATGTACTCGAAATTTAAAGTTTTGGATTATTTAAGGCTAAATGTCGGTCCCTTAATTGACGTTTGCCCTCAAAATTTTCTATTGAAGTGAGATGGACAGTCAATCCAAACGTGACGCGTTGAAAAGTTTAATATGTCACTTAGCAAAATGGTCACATGGATTATCACATGACTTACGGAGGCGATAGTTTTACTTTAAGGTCATTCCCCTGAATTGCATTGCGCATCTCTACTGCTATGTTAAGTTCTATTTCAGGGGAATGACCCTGTGGCTTTCTTTGTGCCAAATTTCGATTCGGTTCTATTCTCTTTGCAGAAGCAATATATGTAATACCTATTATCAAATACTGAATCATTGGATAATGCAAGTCTACAGCTCTGATTGGCTTAACCATCATGGTAAATGAGCCATCATACCTTGCTCTCCAAATATGGTAACTGTACGCGTCTGCTCAAAATTAAAAACAAGCTGGGCGTTTTTAATAGAACAATTATTCCACTCGCGCTTGTTAGATATGAGATAATTATAGCCAACTCGGCGCGTACCCTACCATGGCATATCCAACGCGCACTCGTAGAATAATTATTAATTAGCCCCAGGCCTTAACCCTACTTGAGAAGGAGATAGATAAAATAAATAAATAACGATTTGGAAGTAGCACAGCCATTACAGTCAAACCGGGAAAACCGTGATCACCAGAAATATTTCTGGAATGTTATTGTGTTCCAAGAAAAAAGCCAATCAGGCGCGAGAAAACTAAACCGCAATCAAGATCGTTAATTATTTTGTGGTTTTGTGACCAGTTCATGCGTCTTGATCTTTCCTGTGATTGTTGGTCCTAACACAATAACCATTCCTGAGATATTTCAGGTGTTCACGGTTTTCCCAGTCGCACTGTAACTGGTTCTTTGTTTAAGACCCTGTTTAAATGGAGTGGGGGACGCCGGTCTAGTGGGGTAGGTTTCTTTTGTTTTGTGTCCCCCAGAGCGTGAAAACAAAAGAAACCAACCCCACTAGACCGGGGTCCCCCACTCCATGTAAACAGGCCCTAACTGACTTCCGGTCGAATTGGAACTGATTTGGAAATGTTGGTTTTATGAGGAGAGTGGAAACCGGAAGTACAAAAAGAAAAACCTCTTGGAGCAAGGGAGAGAACCAACAACAACCCAAATATGGCGTTGACCCCGGGATTGAACCCGGGCCACATTGGTGGGAGGTGAGCGCTCTCCACTGAGCAACCCTTGCTCCTTTATAACGAGATGAAGAAGAAACTGGCATGAAACTTTTGATCTCTGAGTGGATATAATTTACGACAAGTAACGGGATAACTTGGTCACGTGGTACAAACTGACGTTTACAGTTTGCCGTAATCGGGTTTCTAAAACTCTTTGTTGTTTCCTACACCGGGAGTAAGAGGGCTCTTTACCACTGTTCTGGAACGATAATTGGCCAATTTTTTTGGAGATAATATAACTGACAAGTTGCCATAATTTTAAGATACTTTAAGCGAACACCGTTTTTCTTTTTTTTAATTAAAACGTTTCAAGCGTTGACGGCATTTTTGTGGGCATACCTGATTGGTCTCCTTGTCTCAGGCTGAACTGGAATGCTATCAAAATCCACCAAAGACTCATCTTGATAAACAACGTACGATTCCTTCTCAACACGCGCGGTCCGTCTGGCAGGAGTACTGGTAATTTTAGCAGCCGCCTTTTCGTTTTCACGATCTCTCTTTGATCGGTATGAGTAGTAAATACCCGAGGCTGCTACAGTGGCTATCATAACACCGCCGACAATAGCTAATATTATCAGTGTTATGATGTCCATTGCGCTGTAAGAAGAGAATTAAAGGGTAAACAATAAATAAATAATAAAAAATACTTGTACAGCGCTCACATCCACTCGTTATTTGTGGTGCTTTACCCCTCTTGTTCACTTACTACTCCAGCCTTATTACCTTTGTGTCCTTCCCCTTAAAATTACAATTGTGACTTGTTATTACAATCGGCACAAATTCTTTTTAACATTTGTGGCCCCTTTTTACATCTGGCACCAATTACCGTAAAATTTCGAAAATAAGCCCCTCCATGTATAAGCCCCTCCAAATGTAAGCCCCCCAAACCGCTCACACAAAAAACCCTCCGTTAAATCGCCCCTCCAAATATAAGCCCCCCGGGGGCTTTTACTTGGAAAATTTCCCTTAAATACAAAATAAAACAAAGTAAAAACGGTAAATTTATTTCCAACTATAAGGCTAGCCCAATCGATTTTGAAACACAAGTTTCCCTCCGCAGATGAGCCCTTCCAAAAATAAGCCCCTCAAAAGGGGCCTTTGAAAAATGTAAGTCCCGGGGCTTATTTTCGGAATTCTACGGTATTACATTGGTGACCACAACAGGGTTGTTAACAGAACACAGCTGTTAACTAAGCTGAACCTAGGTATAGTTAGCTATCTACTTTCGTCAGCTTTTATCTCTGACTAAACCGCCATTTACGGTTTAAGAAAATCCCTAGCTTTGTTGTAGCAGTTGAATTTATGGTATATCGTGACTGATTGATTAAGATCGCCAATCAGAAAAAACTATTAACTTGTATCTCGTCTCTCTTTATATACATATATCTAGGTGCCTATCAGATCATGATTATTTTATTTTTCTCTCCTTTTATTACATACATACATACATACGTTTTAATTATTGTAACTCCCAATCTGGGCTTTTCAGCCACAATGTATTAATTTATTAGCTTTCCTTTTTTTATTTAATGGACCATATTACTTATACGTTTCTCTCTGTTTTACAAAACTGTTACTTTGTTAACCTCTTTTTTTTCTCAAACTCTTTTGTTCGGAGATCTATCAGTGTAATATTTAGAACTTTTGAGACTGGCCTGCCTCGATTAGTTTGAATTAGTTGAAACTGATTTAAAACCTGTGCATCATCCGGAATTTTGTATATATGATTTCAAGTATAATACGTCCGTTCAAGAATTGATAAGCCTGGTCAGTCTTTTAGCTTGCGAGGAAAACTTACAAGAGCCAAAGAATCAATTTGTGGCATTTTTAACTTGTTAGTTGTATCTGTAATACAACAGTGTCCATGTCGCAAGTGCGATTTGAAGTTAATCCCAAGGAAATCAAGCCCCCTACCTGATATAATTTACAATGGTTCGCGTTGATGCTTAGTTAAATGTAGTTCATATGGTTCTTGAAATGTAGCTAAGTCGACTTCGGAATCTGCAGGCAATTTTTTACATGTGATCATCCGGGAGGACTTAATTGCCAAGGCCACTATTACAACTTTGCTATAGAAACACAAAGGTAAAATATTTGGGGATCGGAGCGAATTACTTAAAAGGACGACTATAGCAAAACATCAACAATTTCCCAACACTTTTTTGCAAACAAAAAAGCAATGCTTCATTTATTTCTTTTTCGTGTTCATTTAATTCTTTTTTTTTTTTTTTTCACTCACTGGAGGCGTTAATTCGGCTTTAAGACTGAATGCGTAAAAGCTAAAAGGAAACCCGCCAATTTTGTAATTGAAGGGAAATGTATAATTACGTGTGGCCATGGATGGGGAGAAACAGAAAACGTCACTTCTTTTTACTCTGACAATGAGCCACAAAGTTCTTATTTAATTAGTTTTAGGACATAGTTTCTAACAAGCTAACACAACCTCAAATCGGGTAGATCTTAATTCACACTTCATTATTTTTTAAAAAAATAATTATAAATCCGCATAACTTTGAGCGTTAGTTATGCAGGAGCATCTCTCAAGAAAATTATAATCTTAAATTTTCTGTTAGCTTGTTAATTACTTCATCTAACTAAATCTATTAGTCCCCAGTTAGTGGTGGCTGAAAAATTTTTCTTAATTTATAGTTCCAGGAACATTGCTGAAAGTTCACAATCCTTGATCCGTATACGTGGATAATTTTACATACCTGGGACTATATTCTAAGATCTACCGTTTCAAAGCATGGTATAATCTTAAGCTTGCAATTAACCATCTCGAATTGTTTCGTCGACTTTCAGTTTTTAACGACCTTTTAAACCGGAAGCAACTTGTGATCACGTGAGCAGAACTATTCTAAATAAACCCAACAAAGATAACGCTCTGAGAGTAAATCTTTTCTAGTTCTTTCTTTGTTCGCTAGGTTTTAGTTATTTTCTCTTTTAAAATTGTAATGCATGAATAATTGATCAGTGTATACACACTTAAAACAAGGAAACAGAGAAGAAGATGACAGATGATTATTGTTGAAAATTCTTGCTTTTTTATGCCAAGCTAGGGAAAATAGATATGTTACAGAAATTACTAATTTTTCTCTTTCAGTAGTTCAGATTTTTAGACAAAGAAATTAGGGTGATTTTTTCGTTTTTCAGGATTAATGAATCAATTATAATCCAGTGATAGATTTATGCCACAATTCCCTTGTTTTTTTCTAACTTGATATTTATCGAAATTGACCCTCTTTGTCAGAGATCTCAACTTAACAACTTTTTTGTTGTCAAATAAAGCAAGAAAATACAGAAAGTTACATCCAATACATTGCTTCATTATTCTTTAGCAAACTGCTAATTTTCTCACCAGCCTCGAGCGACATACGAACCGCGGTAGCTCTCACGTATCAAAAATTCAAAAGGTTTATGATAAGCTCAATTCGGAATATAGTGTCAGCAGTAAAAAGAAATATATATCTATGACGTCTCCTTTTGATACAGTCGGGAGGTCAAGAATAACATGATATTGTTCAAACCAAACTGAGCGTCAGGCTAAGTAAATTTTTTTCGTTACTCAGTAAAAATTTAAAGGTAAAGATAACTCCCAAAATTGTCATTTTGTACTATAATTTTCTATCCCTTATCTATTATTTATCATATCTGGTATTATTATTTTTTTAGTTGTATACGCTGTTCGTCCTTCGTTGTTATTATGTCGGGTTAGTTTCGTAGGACTATTTTGGAAACGTAGATTTTTCTGTATTTTAATCTGGGTTGAATCTGAATATTAACAATCACCAATTTTTACCTCCCTTTAATGAAAATTCCAGGTAAACTAAACAAAACCAAATAATCTACAATTAGTTTTATAACCATGGGCAGATAACAAGCGCCCATAGGTAAAGCTCAAGGTAGCTCGTTAAACTGCGCTTCGAACTTGACATTATTTTGCGCAGAACTGTTTCTGATCAGCATCGATCGAGGAAAAACGTTTTAAAATATTCTTGACATATTTGCCTGTCTGATGGCAACTATGTAGAAAATCTTTTACTTGAAACGTAAAGTTAGCTTTGTGACTCACCTAGCCAAGGTCGCACCTTTCGTTGATTTTTTGTCACTCTCCTTTGCCTCCTTCTATTTGTGCTGTTATGTCTCCAAATTGCAGAAAGCTTCGATTATTGTCAGAATAAATTCAAGTCATCGTGGATCTTTGACGAACGTATACAAATAGTCTACACCTGTAGAAGTACAATTAAAACAAAAATAAATACGATAAAATCAATGAACCTTTCAGCAGCTGTAGCAAGCTGGGAGCAAATAAAAATATCAATTCATTTCCAAACCGCACACGGGTACGTAGAGGAGCCAATTAAAGTGCTTGGGTTTTCAAAGAATAACAAAAGGGAAAGTTCTGGCCAACAAACAATCTCCGTAACAGCAAGAAAGAATTAGATGTTTTAAATAACATAGACAGGTTGGTCAATTAAAAAGTAGAAAATTTATCATTCGTAAGAAAGAGACCCTCCTTCATTGAATTGTTAGGGGCCTGAGGAAAACATCTTTTTTAACTCTAGATTTATTTTTGGGAAAGTAAGCGTTGCGCGAGTGGACGTCCACTGTGGACGTTAAGCCCCATGAAAATTGTAGTGGCGGATCCAGACCTTCAGGTAAGGGGGGGGGGGGAGCCCGGTCATCCAGACCCTAAGATAAGGGGGGGGGCGGTCTCAAAAATTTTTTTTTCGGCCCTTTGGGCCTTAGTTTGGTCTTAAATTAAATGGGAGAGCCGGGGGGGTCCGCGATACTCCCCTGGATCCGCCAATGAACTGACGCAACATTGTTAGCCAACAATTCCCAACAATTGTTGGATGTTACATGTTGCACACCCTGTTGCATGGTGTTGCGTGTTGTTGGGCGTTGTAGCGCAAAATTTCAAACCGGTCAAACTAGTGAGCTAACAATTCCAAGCATTTCTTTTGTTCTGTTCTGTGATCGCCGAAGCGTAGCGCAACCTTGTTAGATCCGTTTCCACAGCTCTTCTGACCGTTTTTAGGCCACAGAGGGGCATTACATGGTTTACAAAGTCTTATGAGTTGTATCCTTCCCATGATGCACTGCAAGTCCCAGCATTGTTGAGAGTTGTTGCACCTGTTTGCACACCACTGCCATCACGGACGCAACAACTGCCAACATTGTCGGCCACGTAATTTGAGATTTGTTGCGTCCGTTTGCACACCACTGCTGCCATCACAGACGCAACAAATGCCAACATTGTTGGCCGCATAATTTTGAGAGTTGTTGCACCTGTTTGCACACCACTGCTATCACGGACGCAACAACTGCCAACATTGTTGGCCACATAATTTTGAGAGTTGTTGCGTCCGTTTGCACATAGCTTTTTGTTGCGTTTTTCCCTTTAACGAACTGATAGAAACTTTTCCTTTGGTAAAATATTCACGAAGGAAACTAAACTGCTCGGAAAAGAATCATTCTGATCTTCTATAGAATTACTGATACAAATTTTAAATAAAGATGTTATCCAGAGGATAAGTATTACGAAAACCAATTGCGAAATAGTTCCAGTGGATAGTAATTTACCCAGTAGAGAGCGCTATTCACCCTTTGAACAACTGGGGCCAGATGTTCTTAATCCACTTGTTGCCTCGTCCTCGGATATTTTTGAAACCGCCAATTTTCTTACCCTCATTCGAGAGGACAGAGCCCTAAACCAACCTGGAGAGCGGTTTAAAAAAGATTTCGGTGATAAGTTTCGGTGATAAGCGGATTTCTCAGGGGTAGCAATCATGTAGTTATCCTTGGCAGGGATTCGCCGCGACCGATAGTTTTGTAATGTCATCCTCAAGAACTTCGAACATCAATCCTGAGGCATTAACCCGTACAATAAAGAGTGCATTGATGTTCCGGCAACCGTGACGTCAATCAAATATAACAACGGGAAGTCGAGGAAGTTGATTCTTTTCTCTAGATTTCCTTTCTTCAGTGCTCTGACTCAATATCGTCATACATCAGGCCCCAATCGTTCAAAAGCTGCTATCAACCGGATAAACCGACTAACCAGAGGATACGTATTAGAGACACTAATTGCGACAGTATCCAGTGGAAAGAGATTTATCCTTTCGACAGCGAATATAATCCACCGGTACCTTTGAAAAAATCATGTGGCACCTGGAGTTAAAACAAAAGCTTTCAATATCACTGTGTCGCACAGAAGAGTTCCATCGCTGAGACGAAAGTGAAAAATTAAACTCAGGGGTTGCTATTCATAACATGCGTGGGATGTCAGCGTCCCTCGTTGCTTTATAAGCACTTACGATGCGGGTAAATAAGCCGATTACCCAATAGCCGTAAATTCGAGAACGTCGTGTAGAATGCCTCTTAATATGTCCTTCGAAGAAACCGGTACTAGTAAGAGTGAAACCGTGGTCCCCTGCGCTATAAGTACCTGAGAATACTCCCCCGTGCCTACAAAACGACGTTACAAATTTCAAACAATTTTATTGATCAATAAATATATTTTCAGCCATTAACCTAAGGATTTTCGCCACTCTTACAAGTCAAAGAAAAATATAGGACGACAGAATGCCCTGCTTTTTCCAAGAAAGACGTGGATACGCAGTCATACTTTTACAACTATTTCGAGAAAGGTTGTCGGAGAAAAATGTGCACGCGACAATCCCGAAAGGTAATATGGGATATGATCAATACACTGTTCCTGACACTGTAGCTGTCGAACTTCGATTTGTTGCTTTCCTTTAGCACTTTCAAACATAAGTCCATGGCCTCTCGTGCCATTTTTTCAAATTTCTTTGAAGAACAGTAAACTCAAAACCACCCACAAAACCTTTCGGGATTGTCGCGTGCACTTTTTCCGACAACCTTTCTCGAAACAGCTGTATACGCTTCTGAAACTTCATTATAGCCTTAAGGTGATTCTTAAGTAAAGGAACCTAACATAGATTTTCGATGAACTAAGGTATACACCGATGAAACAAGTCAAAAAGCTTTAAAACTTTATATATACAAGGAGTTGTCGGAAACGTATGTTAAAAGTGTGAGTCTGGTAGTACTCGTTTTCATGGTAATGGGGCTTTTGGGGGCCTTTAACTATCGAGTGCAGCCTAAAACTGGACTACAAAATGCCTTTGTATACCTTTGCTTTTCTCTACACTCCAAAGTAGACTTAATTTGGATAAACGAGAGAGAGAGCACAGTGCAAAAACATGCAGCGAATCACTTTAAAAACAGCAAGTAGACATATACGTGAAGTGCTTCATATGCTGCCTTAAATACATTTTAAATTGGATTTCGGATACGCAATCATTACTGACTTTGAACACGAAAGGGTTTTGCCAAGTAAATACGCGACTGGAACAAAGACTGGACATTTAAATCCCCGTTACGATTTACTGAACACACCCATTGTGCGAGTTGACACAGTTCATTGGACGCATATGGTTAACATTCCTAAAGAGCTCGGTCTTAGTTTTAGGCTAGATCCTTACTGAACCTATTTTTCACCCATACTTTGATATTTTTTTAACATGCTGGCCGCTTTTGATAAGTTTTACATGCATCAAAATAAAATTTTGTTTTTTTTCTAGATCTTCTTTAAGTCGTTTGTGATTTTCATTCCCTTAAAATGGCACATAATTGCGTGGTTGAGCATAATTCTCACAAGTGAAGCGAATCTAAACAATAGGTTCGAAGATTCAAGCTCTACAAAAATAGCACTAACGTTAACTTAAATTCGCTTTACCGTCTTTAAAAGTTAAAAATGTCAAGTAAAGGCTTAGATTTGAAAATTTTCGCCGGTCTCATGATTATTTTTGGGCAAAGCGCGCTGAAGTTTTCAAGTCAAAGGCACATATTTAACATAAATTATAATCTCGCAAGTTCTTGGCGGGCGAGTCTTCATACTTTACACGAAAACCAAAAAACTCTACTGAAAGAAAATTTCTGTCAGTGAAAAAGTAAATCAGAGATGTATATCGATATCCATTTTTTAATGTTCGAGAGACATAAGAGGAGTGAATCGCTGGAAAGAAGTTTAGGATGGATTCTTGAGACTAATTTATGCAGGCTATGCTAAGTGAATCCCCATTGTAGGCGAATGTTTATTAATCCTTTTGAAGGGATGCAAATTGTTAGAAAAAACAAGGATTTCGCTAGAAATCTGCGGTATATTTCGATTAAGAACACACATCTGAGATAAATAGAGGCAACTTTTTTATCCACAGCAAATCCCTTGAGGAGAAAACGTACTTGTAAGAGGAACTTCTGGAGTTCTTGCTGAGCGACAAAACGTTGAGTGTTAAGCAAAGTACATCAGTTTATGGATTAATAATGAAACTCCCTTTAAATCTCAGAAAATCCGTTCACCGATGTGGGAGTAGGTCTAGGAGCGATTAGCTATTTTCTCGGTGCTTTTGATATGCTTTTGCAAACACAGTTTAGTTCAATCACACTGCTCTTTAACACTCGAATACAAGTGAATGCTAACAATAGTCCAAATCAAATTTACCGAAAAAAAAACCCTAAGTAATCTATTTTGTTTTAACTTACCTTTCATTGCAGCCTACATCGCGAATTATGTCCTTAAATGCTTTCCTCTTGTTTAAGAACTTGATATAGGCTTTTCCAGAAAGAAGTGGTTTGTCGCCAAAAGGCACTCGATCAAAATCCACTGAATTGATTCTCCACACTTCAGTTCCTTCAAGTCGAAGTGTTTTGTAATTCATATGAAATCCCTGGGGTCACCCTGCATGAAGAAATAAAAGATAAAACAACCTCAGCCATTTAATGAACTGCACTATACGTTTTAAAAGTGAAGTTCTATTTGGTATCAGTTAATTATATCAATATTTTAGCACCACAAAGGGAAAATAATCAATGATTTTTAAGGTATTGCTATTAGTTAATAACTTGTTTGGTGTTCTTATGAATCGAGATGTATATCAATTTTATACAAACATATCTGCTGATCAGGCACTACCGCCGGGCCCTTCTAATTTTCTACATAATGCTATCGCCAGTTTTGGTCAGTTTTGTTGCTAAACAGCAATGACCAAAACTCCTATGGTAGCCACAGGCTCTACTTTAAAAGTTGTTTCGAAGATAATGTATCGGTTATGCTGTAAGAAAAGGTTAATGTGAGGTAAATGAGCTTAATGTTCTTTCGATATAACGGTCATGAGTTGCATATGATAATTTGGTTAATATATTGCTTTTAACGTAAACCAAAACAAATTTAAAAACACGTTGACATGTAAATTATGTTTATGAAACCCTGGCTTTGTGCTTTATTGTAGTCTCATAAATTAATTAAAGAACATTCAGAACATTTAGAACTTTTAAAATCACTAATGGCCGTGTTAACTGAGAATATATTGAAATATAGTTCTCTTGAACGGGATCAAAAAGTGGCAATTTTTGAACACCGAAAATTTGCGCGCGCTTATTGCAGAAAATTGGCGGGAGAATAGTGCATGCTAGAGTCATCGCTTGGACTCAGTTTAATCTGAACATTTAAAATTTCTTCTTTAACGCAAAAGTAAAGCTTAAGCTTTGATCATTGTTTTTTCACCTCAACACATTCTTGAATTGCCGCGGAGTCAGTTTTTTTTCTTTTTGGCTCGCGACAGCCACAAAAAAGAACAATACATGAATTATCATGCAAGATTTTAGCCCAACCGGCACAAGTAATTGTGCTTTTACAAGTTCAGGGATGCAAGTGCATTTAAAAACCCTTTTAGAAAAAACACTAGCCGATTTACGGGACACAAATTAAATTGGGGAGAAATTTTTCATTTGACTAGTACTTTTACCTACCTAACCTCTGACTGCGCGACAGGTAACTAAATTTAATGGTCTTTTCCGGACTCTTTGAAGCGCACTAAATTTGTGTCGCGCCTTACATCAAGCAAATTTGTTAGATAGAAAAATTCATGTGTCTATATGTTGTAATCAGAATTATCATAGTAACAGAAAAATGTGAGATTTTAACGTCAAATGCGAAAAGAAAGTAAGAAGTTCAGCAGGTTTATACTGGATACTTAAGAGCACAATTGATCATGCATTCAGCTGATTACTTATGATTAATATGCAAAAGACTTAATAACTTACTATCATTCTCACACAGATATTGGTCTTACTTCTTCATGCTATCTCTTGGAATAAACATTAACCTAAATTATTCCTTAACTTTGTTTAGAACAGATATACTAACGCAGAGCCACAGCACGGGTGTAAACCATCCATCAAATTGCGCACTTGCAGGTCAAATTTATCCGTTGCCAGTGATACAGAAAAAGCCGGCCTTTTTTACTAACCTCAAGTCAGCTTTTTACATTTTAAATACGCGACAATTCTCACTTACTTCTTTGTGCCACTATCTTTGCTTCGTTAATAGCCGGTTGCTCAGTTTAGTGTCCAGAAACCGTGGACCTTTGCTCTCTGACAATTTTGAAAACTGGCGCCATTTTCAGCTGTTGAAAACAACAGCCTCGACACGGTTTATGGGCAGCGACTACATACGAATATCATTAAACAAATACAAAAGGCTCTTTATTTATTTATAAATGTAGGACACGTTTGATTTGTGCTGCTTTATGTACTTTGGTGTCAAAGATAAAATGACCTTCCCAACCTCTAAACAGCGGACGAAACTAACTAGCGACATTTTTAAACAATGTTTATCCAGCAGACGAATCTCCATTGATATTCAAGTCCTACAAAATTATTTTATAGTTGCTTGTTGTTTAGAAGTGCATGTTTTTATCGTGAAGGTCGTAAATAGGTTTTCGTACAGTGAAATGTAAAGAAAACAAGGAAGGTGTCAAAAGAATCTGTTTTGCTACCATCGCTTTAGACTGCAAAAAAGTCCATTTTTTCCTCAAAATTGGTTTAGTGTAACGTAAGAATAGCCTTAGAGTCTCACTGCGCGCGAGTCTGTTCGCGCGTACTTGAATACCCAAAAATTCGGACTGTTTTGAACTCTAGCGATGGTGGATTACAAAATAGTCAATTTTTTTCTTAAAATCGGTTTAGCGTACTTTATTTTAGCTCCCGTTCACCGACATTAATTTTTTTTCCTGACGTTGGTCCTGAACCACTTTCTACCCAGGAAGGAAACTGAATAATGTCAGGAAGGAAATACAATGTAACTTCTTTTCCGTCGGAAAAATTAAAATATTTTCGACTCACTCAATGGAGGTTTTCCGTTAAGTTCAAGCGAAAATAATTAAAAAGTCAAAATCCAAGACGCAAGCACTTATCCATAGTGTGCAAGTTGAGTTATTTTACTGGAGAATTTGAATTTAAGACCGGAAAGCGGGGTTTTGTGGGGCGCACGTTAATGATCTCAGACTGCCTGAGTCACTGCGACGTAGAGAAACTGAGTTTTTCTTGTGTTTTTTTTTTTCTTTGATAGACTTTTTACAGTCCCCTATTTTCCGGTAAGATCATCAAGGACAAATAGGGATAATTAAATGTTACGTAGTTGTCTCCATACGTACTGGATCTGAAGAATATTGTCTTGTCTTGTCTTGTCTTGTCTTCTCTACTTCAGTTGCAAAGCGAGCTGCCTGGACGCGCGCAATGTCCCTAAATGTAGCGTTTACTAGCGTTTACCCAAACGGTAGCAGGAAACGGAACAGTCGCCCCATTTAAGTGCATCCATCAAAGTCTAATAGATAGGTTAAAAATCTCTAAAGATATTATCCTAGTGTTTCTTTTCAGTTTTATTTTGAATGTACTCGACAGGTGTATTTTAAACTTCCTTTGATGGTCAATGTTATAAACTACTATTGTAATAAAATTGAAATTGAGGGAAAATGAGAAGGAATCAAAATAAATAAATTTTAAAACCATCGTGCGTCCCAGTTTGACTGAGGACCTCTGAGATTTCTGTCCTCTGCAGAGTCTAAACGGCCGAGTCATCATGATGACATCGTCAACGGGGTTTCATGGAGCAGGTTGATAAACTACACCTTACCGTAGTAACGTTCGGGTTCCAGGGTGGTTGGTATAGAGAGGGGGAACTCGTGGGTGAGGCAACCCATGTATAAAAATCCTGGTAACATAGAAGGAGAGTCTAGTGACCGGATAGAGAACAGTGAAGAAGCCACCTTTTCAAAGCTTTTCAATTTAATCCTAATACTTGAGTTGTTTAATCCTAATAGGTGGCTTGTTGCGTCCGTGTTGGCAGTGGTGTGGAAACGGATGCAACAATTCCCAAAAACATGCAACAACATGAAACAGGGTGTGCAAACGGAAGCAACATGTAACATCCAACAATGTTGGGAGTTGTTATTCTTTCCAAGGTTGTTTATTTTTGCAACGCAAAACATGAATCTCACAATAAGTAATCTCCATTGCAAAGTATGAACTGATAACAGTTACACTCGGCGAGCAGTCTTTCTCTTTCTTCGCATGTATTGAGCGGAGAGCACGCGCGCGCGAGCGTCGAGGAGCGGCGAAACGTGTCCATTTGCGTGTCTCGCGCGTTTTGCTCGACGGACTATAAGAAAAAAGAGAGACTGCCCATAGTCTAGATAACAGTGCAGTGCCGGATACAGACCTTGAGATAAGAGGGGGGGGCGATCATACAGACCCTTAGGAAAGGGGGGTCTCCAAAAAAGTTTTTTCGACCCTTGGGGCCTCAGTTTTGTCTAAAAATAAGAAGGGGGGCCGGCTCCCCCGGGCCCCTCCCCTGGTTCCGCCACTGCATTGAACCTGTTGTTTCAACTTTAAACGTTATAACTCTGGTTTGTTTCACCTCTTATGCTTAGTAAGCTTCTGAGAATTTTAAGTACTCTCAGTATGTTGGTGGTAACTTTTTTATTGCATCTGGGTGAAGAGAGACAAACCAGAGTTAAATTTCTGCTCTATAAATAAAAAACCAAGAACAAGAAGTCCAAAGACTACTGCAAAGCCGATTTAAAACAACATATATTGTTTTTTATAACAATATTTCGGCTGGCCATACCAGCCTTCTTCAGGTTTACAGATGTTACTGCAGATGTTTTTGCAGCTAATTTAATCCTATAAATAAAACAACGCGACAGCAAGGCTGGAATATTATATGAAGTTTGACAGTGTTTACCGCTCGGTCACCAAAATCGGCATGCATGTTTCCGGCACCATAATTTAGTCCCTCGATCACCGCGGTTTTAACTAAACATTAAGATTTAACATCAACACTACAGAGGTTCAATAGTCACACATATAAATCCAAAAATTCGCAGTCTATAAAGCAGCAGGGTGGTGGTTTGTAAAGTTTTGCGTCGGACGTTTGTCGAGGACGAGCTGCAATTGGCCCTGGCTTGGAATAGTTTTCCGGCTGAGTCGTATTCAAATTAATGAGAGCTGGTTAAAAAAAAAAGTCGTCAGAACTGAAGCGTAAAAGAAAAAATGGCAATAATTGATAGAATTTGAAATAACTAGAACCTGAAGCAAGAGAATGAATAAACGTTTTCCGTTTCATCTGTATTTAACTCTCATGAAATTCCAACCTGGTGCTTCTTTTGTCCCGGTTTAACACAAGGGTTTTCACCGCCTCGTCAAACACAAACATTAAAAAAGTTTATTATGTGAAGGAATTGCTTTTGATAATGTCCATCGAGTTGGTTATAGTAGGACTTCTGAACTAAAGATGTGTGAAGCTAAGCGACACACAAGCACGGTTTCAACGCAGCAGCCTCTAAATACATATTTCTACTTACCAGGTACAGATCTAGACTCTTGCGTAGACAACAAGTCAGTTAATAAAAAGCCTTAATGTTCCTTTCAGAATCAATATAATATTCACCACATGGGCATTAAGTTGGCAATTATGGTAGTAGCTAGTTCTTTTTCAGGTAGGGAGGATAGCCAGTGGTTACGTACTGCCAGGACTTAAGCTTTTCAGTAACCAATATCGTTGTAATTATGGAATACAACAAGTTGTAAAATCATTCTGTTCATTATCGCGATCGTGACTGTCACCATGCAACTCTGCATGTTCTGATCTAAAAAAATTAAAACTATGACTTGATATAATTAACTAGTCGTCTGCAATCCTACATACCTTAGTTGTTTGCAATAGACAACATCAAGAATAGATCATTTGCGTTGTTACCCGCCGTACGGTGTTGATATCTCTGTAGCGAGAATCGACACGGCTTATGCCTAGCTATCACAAATACAGTAATTAAACTGCCTCAGGGAAAACAGCCGGAATGGCTGCTTACATCAAACACTTATGAAAACAATCATTAACGTATTTACTCGAACACTCTCTTGTTCAGTTTTTCCGCATTTTTTTGATAAGGCACATTCCGAGGGGAATTGGGAGTGGGGCATCTATTAAAATCACCGCCCGAAATGTAATACTGTTTACTGCCTTTAAAAAGCCCCCTCGGATATAAGCCCCTCCGTATATATATAAGCCTTCCTAAAACCCCAAGAAAGATGTATAAACCCAGGGAAGGAGCCATAGTCAGGAGGCCCCGCCCGGGGCTTAGTTGACGGTATTGTATTTTAAAATTGAGGTGAATAAAAATATTAAGGGGCCCTTCATGTCAAAAACAGAGGCCTCAATGATGCTGAACTAGGTTCTCCCACAGTGGAAGACTCCAGTCCTGATATTGAATTATCCGCGAGATCTCCGGCGGAAGACGAGCCAACCAGGGGCACGTTTCTCGAAAGACCCGGTACCTTTTCGGGCCCAAAATCAAATATTCAAATCCAAATGTAGATCGAAATATTGCATCTATCATGTTAGATGCAAAACTATTGAAACCTGATATCTTGCATGTAAACAACAACAGCTTTACGGGCCCGTTAATTATCAGGACTTTCGAGAAACGGGCCCCAGGTCCCCAAGGCTTTTAAGCGGAAAAGCCCTGGGGATTGACTGCTTTCAGTCCGCCTTTTCTCTTAAAATCCGTCTAGTTCTTATCTCATCAGCGCGATTGCAAACCACGACGTAATTATTGGCTTTGCCACTCGCGTGTTTAGGTTCCGCGTGCAGTAACTTTGCAAAGAAAAATAAGAGACTGCTCGCAGTTTACCCTGAGGACGAGCCGCAGCTTGTTATCCTCGTCCGTATACAACAACATACAAGGGGTAGTACAAAGCAATGCGCAGTTTCAAAATTTATCGCCCTTATTCCATCTAATTAACCTGTTGAATGTTGCAGTTTTTTTCTGGATTAAATTCTAAAGGACTGTATCTATATCATCGGCTAAGAAAAAGAAAATGAAAAGCGTTGCTTTGTCTCTACGTTCTCCTGAAATTATGGAGTTTCAGCCATTGTAGAGTGATTTCACTTAACCTGCGTAATAGGACTGGAGTAGAATACTACGAGGTATTATGCACTAATTCCATTGTCTCCTTTTGTTTACTTGTAGCTATTTTGCCCTAATTTTTAGTATCTGTTTCCCGGGTTATTAGTAAAATCACTCTAGTCATTCAACGACACCTGCTTTACGTTAGTGTTCTGCCAAACTAAGCTGTTCCACTTTTCCCCTTTCACTTAAGTCCTGGACTTTCCCGATCCTGCTCTTTCACTAATTCTATAGGAGACCCACATATTCTGTTTGTGATGATCGTTTCTAATTTTAATAGTACAGTGCGAACTGAGGTAGCATTATAAATAGTCAGGGGCACCCAACGAGAAAATAGTTCAAAACCACTTAAACATAGCTTTGTTAAACGTATTTTAGTATTTAAACGGTAGATATAGGCATATTTTTATCCCTTAAAAATTTTTCCTATGTTCGGATTTCCTAGCTGAAAGTCTAGTGATCGGAAAATTATTTGGATCAAAACTGACCTTTTTCGAAAATTTCAGCCAGAAAAAAGGCTCCTGAAAATTCTAGGTGACCTTTAAATTTTAGGGTAAAAATCCATTAAAAATGGGCAATTATACCATTTTTTTGATGTTCGAAAATCGTAACAGAGGCAGGCAACCAAGAAATTTTACAAGAAATTTTCCAAAAATTCTAGATCTGAAATCGTCTTCCGAACAGATATTTTCCGAAGATTGACGTTGGGTGCCCCTGAATAGTCGCTACAGATCAGGCCGGTGAAGCCAACGGTAGATACATTTCAGATATAAACTTGACAAACGGCTTTTACTATAGTCACACAGCTTGAGTGGCCTTCCTGTGGTTATTCAGGCTGGAAGTTGTTCCCCGTTGGTCTGTCTACCGGCATCAGTGCCAATCCTCTGTTTAGCCTGTCCTGCATGTCAAACCTGAATAAAGCTGGACTAGGGGTTCCGCGGGTATACTCCCCTAAAAATTTTGGAAGTCTTTGTCCTGGGAAGTGGTTTCCATTACCCTGGGTACCATGTGGAGACTTTTCATGGGCGGTCTCCGGTAACCCGGGGTAGATTTCCACAATCCTGAAGGGCAATCTAAAATCTTTGAATCACTTTCATAATTGCTGTAAGTCAATCGAATTTTTGCGTCATGTAAATGTCAAATATGTTTGCTAGGTTTTTGTCGCAACTTCAAGTTTTAAAAATTCGCAGTTTCAGCTTATAGGATGGTCGTACCTCCCCCCCCCCCCCCCATCCTTGAACTACCCTCAGATCCGCGCTAGAGTACGTAATTTTTATACCAACTGAACTATTACAGAGGATAAAACTTACTTGCAGCCATGATGCCACAACTAAATAATCCCGCACAGCTGTTCGGCACTAGAGCCGGTGGGCGGTAAGTTAGAAAACTGTAAAAGGTTATTACGTCTCCGTTTTTAAATAAAGTTATTGCGTTGTGATTGTACTCACTAACCTCTCAGGCAGACATGGTCTTCCTCTTGCTTTCCTTCTCCGCGCGACGACGTCTGCGTGGGCTAGACCCGGGAAAAGACCATGACAAAATCGCAAAGCTGCTAGCCTACAGAACAGGTGTTAGGACATCCCCCTTTTTTTCTTCGTTTACCGTCGAATGCGTTTCCTGATATTGGGAAAGCAAATACCCACGCCAAAACCAAAGCTGTTTTGTTTTTGCTGTGAAGTATTTGGGTTTGCCGTGAGGTTTTTGGTTTTGCCGTGAGGTATTTTGTTTTTGCCGTGAGGTATTTTGTTTTTGTCGTGAGGTTTTTGATTTTCCCGTGATGTTTTTGTTTTTGCCGTGAGGTTTTCGGTTTTGCCGTGACAGTTGTGGTCCACCATAGCTTTGTGCTTGCCGTTGCTTGATCGACCGAAAAAAAACCGAAAAAACAATTCTGCAGGGGGCTCCGCACGGACTTGCGTGACGTTCGGACAGATGACGTCATTAGTGTGCGATGCGCACTCTCAGCAGAATTGACAAACAACAGGCGGTCGGTATCCAAGATGGCTGAGGAAGACGTATTTTTGGCAGCTACATCAAATGCGCTTTGGGATCCTGTTCATTCAAAAGACTGGGATAAAGAGAAAGTTACACCGCAGTGTGTATTAAGAATAAAAAGGTAGGGTGACATTTAAAAGGTTTTTTTGTGGTTTATAGTTCGTTTGTGCTGTGTTCGGACGAGACGCTAGCGTCAACACGATCATAAAAATAATCTTTAGAAACTTCTCATTCAAAAGGGAAAAGCTTAGGCTTACTTCTGTTTCAACAATGAACGAGGCCTAGTTTTGAAGATGCACAGTCAAAGCATATATTTTTCTCGCTTGCCCGCTCATTTTTGGCATAATTTTTAGACTTCATCTTCTGGAAATTGTTGATTGTACATTTCTAAACAATATGCTTAAACCCAGTTTATTGCAGTGTATAAGGTGCCAAAGGTTTGCTTGGAAATTTTAGACTCAGTGTTATAGAGGATTTTGTGTTCAATACCATGAAAGCAGTCAAATGCTATATTATGTAAAACTTTGTCAAGTTAATGGCAATGCAAATGGCCTAATTTTGGAACAGGTTTTGAAAATATTGAGCTTAATTGGGTTGTCAGTGGAAAAAAAATAAATGATATCAAAAGAGGAGAACTGGTAAATTTTATATACTGTAAATGTGTTATTTCGTACCATTTCCTGTTAACATACATATATAAAAAATAAATTATGGATGGTGCATTGACCATTTAAAGTTTTTTACTTTTTTTAATCATAATTCATCGTTAGTATTATAGGATAGTTTCATACTTTAATATGTTACTTGTTGTTTAGATTGAAAATGATAGACAGTAATTATTGTGTGGAGCTTGTTTCCATCACATACAGCTTTATCTTTCATTAGTGTACTGAAACAGGGGTCATGCAGTGTGCTTGATATTTGTACACTTAGTTCAATGGCTCTATTTAAAAATTTGATGAAAGAAAATACATCCCGAGAAAGAAATGTTGGTGGCTGATAATTTGTGGACAGGTAATGCCCTTTCCACCGCATGTTTGTTTAAAAAAAAATTGATTTTTCTGCCAAAGATTACTCTACAGTAATTTAAGATGAACGGCTTTTGTTACTTTTAGGGGACCCCAGCTTTATAGAGGAAAACAAGTAAGTGTGCGAGCAAAATGACAAGTTTAAACAAGGAAAAAAATAATGTCATATGTTCGACAACAAAGAACAAATGAAATGCAAATACTGGTCATTCTTGATAGCAGTTTTAGCCACAAACTTTGAATGTCGCAGTTGGAACATTTCTTTGTAATTTTGGGATTTTAGACAATTTTATATGGTAGATTCAGGAGAGAATAATGCAGAAATAACTAAAATTGAGTCATGTTTTTTTGTTGTGCTACATTCTACATTTGGCATATACAAATTTGTCACATTGTCACATAAACTCATCATTTTGCCCATGCATTTAGTAAGTTTTTTCCTCTATAAAGCTATGGTCCCCTAAAAGTAACGAAAACCAGATGAACCTCTTCTGAGCAGCCAATCTTTATTTAGCAGCGGCTTGTCAGTACGCTGAGAATGGTTGCTTAATGGAAGTTCAACTGTGCTTAACATAAATAACACTGAGATTAGTAAACGCTTCTAAATGTTACTACTCCAGTGTCATAGCTCGTGGCTAATTATTAATGCTTATGGACTAGTGGAGTTCCTCTTAAAGCTAACTTTAAGCATTGGTATGGTTAACCTGCCTTATAGAAATAGTGTTGTGGTTCATTGTACATATACATGCAGGTGATTAATAAAATTATACATGTATTTCACTTGTTTGCTGCACTCACGTGTGAAATATTTTTTAACACTTGAAGAGAAATTTCGTATCTCCACGCAGCCATGTAATATCCTCTATTTATGTTATAATCTTTTCAGAGATATAATGAGTATATACAATGAACCACCGCCTGGGATGTGCATAGTTCCTGACAAAGATGACATTACAAAGGTTTGTGTTAGTCAATGTACTATTTAGCCTACCAGCTACATGTACAGTATATTTTATTGTTTTTATATTCAGCTCATATTTATGATGTTTAAAACCTCATATGCACTGGGAAAAGCTGAATTACAGAACTAAGACACAATATAAAATAATACTGTAATATAAAATTAATTAAGATCATTAATAGTAGATCTACGGTAAAGTGATCATTAAAAAGTAAGTTAAATTTGTAATTTATAAGTTCCAAAATCTTGGAAGCACTGGGTCCTTCATGTGACACAAGTGGTACATGTATATTAAGGGCGGCATTCTGGTAAGGAGCTGCTGATCTTAGATTATACATGCAGGGGTGTCTTTGGGAGTTAAAAAACTAATAGGATGTTTCTTACACCTTGCCCTGTTCACGTAGTTCTATGAAATACTGTCTCTCCAGTCTTTTAGGGTACATTGTTGTAACACTAGCTGATAAACAACCCTCAAAGTACAGTGGAACCTCTCCTAACAGACACTCTCGCAAATGGGCAGCTCATACAAAAGCTGTATTTTTATATTCCTGTAAGTAGCCAACTCCAGTGACAGACACCTTTTTCGCGTCCCAAGGGTGTTACCTTAATTATTATAATATGTTCATGTAGAGCTCTCTTTTGCAAAAGACAATTACATGTACTTGAACTCAAACTGCCAGTAACTTGGTCTTCATTTTAACTTTAGAGTAAGTTAAATCATGTTTAAATTGATAGTCATCCAGTTGTACACAATAACTCTTCCATTTTTGTTTTAATCTTCTAGATTCACGCTCTGATCACAGGTCCATTTGACACCCCATACGAGGGAGGATTTTTTTACTTCTTGATACGCTGCCCTCCTGACTACCCTATCAGACCTCCAAGAGTAAAACTAATGACAACAGGTGGAGGGCAAGTCAGATTTAATCCCAACTTGTACAGAAATGGTAAAGTCTGCCTTAGTATACTAGGGTGAGTATTTGATTTGGTAGCCCTTGACCTTTTGGGCCCTACAAGTACATGTAGCTTGCAAGTGTAATAGATTTTTGGTGATATCTAGCTAGGAACCATGTGTTTTTGAAAGAAGTGATGAGGAAGGTGTCGTTTAAGAAATATATCATGCTTAGTGTGTATAAATATTTATATTATTGAGTTATGGAGGAATGCAGTAAGTTTGGAGAGCACAGGATGAGGGTAAGAGTTGTTCAAGGTATAGCCAAGAGCAACTGTAGGTTCTTCAGGCTAGGTAGGAGTTCAAATCCAAAAATTTCAGAAAATTGATTTTTGGAGACTTGGCGAAAGTACAAATGCAAGTGACAAAAATCTGAGTTTAAAAAATGCAATCAACACGTCATTGTAGATATGGGCTGACATGTACCTATGTATAGGATAAGCACAGTATGCCATAATTATGTAGTTAAATTATTAGTTCTCAAAATTCTACAGTTTTTCCTAGTCATGCCTATTGTACATCTGTGCATGCTCACCATGTGCCCTGTGAAATAAAGCACTATGTTACTATATTATTGGAAACTGTCGAAAGGAAACGAAAAAGACTCAGTATTATTCAAAACTAAAGTAGTTTGGAGGCCCTTTGCAGCTATTCATTCATGTGGTACAAAACCGCCGTGCTGGAGAGCAAAAGTCGCACTGGGAAAAGGCAAACAAAGAAAATTACCATTTAAAATTATGTATGTATTTTGTTTGTCTTGTCCCAGTGTGGCTTTTGCTCTCCAGCGTGGCGGTTTTCTACCACATGAATGGCTAGCTGCAAAGGGCCTATTAATGTCATAATTTAAAGGAAGAAAATAAGCATCTTATTCAATTGTGTCTATTTTACCATTGCAGAACATGGTCTGGTCCTGCTTGGAGTCCTGCCCAGTCCCTTTCCAGTGTTTTAATTTCTATTCAGTCTTTATTAAATGAAAAACCATATCACAATGAACCAGGATTTGAACAGGTAAGCTGGCATGGTGTCTTATGATGTACTTACAGTTATTATCTTGAGAGTAAGTGAAAAGTAAATGAGAAATCAGAATTCAATTTCACTCAGACTTCAAAAGTTAGAACAGCAAGTTTTTTACATACATTGTATCTTTATATTTAGCGCTTGGAGTGAGAGAAAAACATGAAAAAACACAAAAACATTAGGAAAACATGTTATGGTGGATCTTTGGGAAAGGGGCCTTGGGGGCCTTTATATTTAGACCAAAAGTAAGGCTAGCAGACCTGAAGCATCAAGATAGCTTGTTTTTGTTAGAAGCCCCCCCCCCCCCCCCCCCCCCCCTCCTACACTACACATTTTCATTTTCATATTTTACATTTTGACACAAGAAACAGTTTTCCTCAAAATGGTCGGGGAAGTAGGTGGACTGAGGTATTTAAAAAGATGCTTGGAGTCTATCCCCGCCTCCATTACTGCCATTTTTTACTTGCTGGCACGAGTTATTCACTGTTAGGTGTCAAACAGGAGGAGTATTTTGTCTGATAGGAAATACCTCAATGGCAGCCGTAAATTGTCCTGAAAAATAGATTACATCTCACAGCTGATTTGTTGACTATTTTAAGGAGCGCCAGGCTGGGGACTACAAGCGATATAATGAATGTATCCAGCATGAAAGCCTCAGAGTTGCAGTCTGTGATATGTTGGAAGGAAAACTTAAATGTCCCTCAGCACTTAGGTGAGGTGAACATTATACTGATATTTACTCTGTGAGCAGTGGTTTCTCCAGGCTGGACACTATGCTATAAAGGAAGATAAACCACAGCAAGTGATCATTTGCTTTTCCATCAAGCATACACATCCACTTGATGCCTACGTCAAAGCATCAAATATAACATCACTTCCTCTTGATTTACAGGAAACTTAAGGGACCTAAAATGCAATGGCAAAAAGACCATAAAAAAAACAGCTTTAATAAGCAAAACAAAAACTTTACACGTGCATCACACTCTTTCGTACATTTCTTTGCCATTTTATTTTTAATTTATTTTGCATTTTATGGAAAACATAAACAAGCAATGATGAAATTTTATTCTCTAAATCTGAACTTGGATATGGTCCATACAAATTCAAATCCAGTAGGGTTCACCAACATTTGACAAAGTAATGGGTAGGAATTACAGCTGTATCATGATAAGGACAGAAAAAATGAATGCGTATTCAAAGCAGGCTCACATTAAGGAAGCAGTTATAAGTGTAAGCAAATCCGCAAGAGCCTTACAGGTTTTATCTGTTCAGAGTTAATTTAATCATCCATGGCAGACAGACAGTTGCTCAATCAAAGAAGCAAATGGTCAATTGCAGTGTCCTGGAGAAATCACCACTTGCAGGTTAACTGATATTAGGACAGTAATATAAGTATATTGACACTGGTCCTGAGGTTAAAGGACATGATCCGTTAAAGCTTTTTGTTTGTTGTTGTGGTGTTCATTAACTAATACTTAGAGTTATGACAGAGAGACGTTTGTTAAATTCAGCATTCCCTGTGCATAATAAATTATTGAAACCCTCCTTTTTAGCTTATGGATTTATCTTGCAACCAAACAGAAGGTCCAAATGCACATGATCAGATTGCATTCTATGCATTCTATTCAAAACATTCTTAGTGGAAGTCCAAACGAATGCTGGCTTCATATGTGCCAGTCATGCATAATAGCGACCTGCAGATTAGGAATGCAGGCTGCTCTGGTTGCCTGCTTAGATTTGAAATTGATCAAGAGTCTTGTTGATGTGGAACTTTATTGTTTCAGAGATGTAATGGAAAAATCATTTCCAGAATTTTATGATTACTACTTATCAGTCATTGGTGACAACTCGCATTTGAATGGACAAAACATGCAGGTAGGGACTTTGAATGTTATTTGCAAATACATTTTAGATTCACCTAATTGCAATAACATTGTCTTTGTAAAATCGTAAAAGGAAAAAGCCAATTAGGAATTAGAATTGGGTGACTAAACCACGAGTAAGAGATTTTCTCAATACTAAGTAGTGTGCGTGCATGCGTTAACCAGCGTCATTTTGGCGGGAAAACGTGACAGCTGAAGTCATTCTACTACGAGTTTTAGTGAGAATGTCGTAGTGGCAGAAACAAATTATCAAATCTTAGAAGTTTTATTATTATTGCAATCAGAATAGGGTGTAACCTCCTTTACTAAAGATAACAGGGCTAACTTTTCTGGTAAAAGAAAGTCAATCTTGAATGAAGTATTCGGGGCTGTCTATTTTTTGTCAATAGGTGGTAGTCATTCTCGTCCACAAATCTAAAGCTCTCTAACAAAGCTTTGGCATTGTACTGTGGTTATGAACTAAACGACTTCGAAAGCACTAGCTTATTTCGGTTGACCTGCACCATTCTCTTATTTCATTGGTCCCCTTTAATCTGCACTTCATTTTTTTTAGGGATAGAGGTATTGTTATGTCACAATCCCTATTGTTTTCCCAGCCAATCACAAACAATTTTTCAAATAGGTGCAGATGCCCCGGGTTATTTCAGTGTCTTTTAATTAACCCGGAGAAAACAGCTGACAATTCGCGACCCCAACGCCGGTTCCGCGAAAAAATGAGGTCTGAGAAACGACTGCAGGAATTCCATACTGATGGCGTTACTTCACAGATCTGGGAAGTGCTTCTGATTGGTTAAAGTAAGTTTACCTCGCAGGATGACCAATCAGAAGCACTACCCAGATCTGCGTACTGACATGTCATCAGTATCACTATGTAATTTCTATGTTCGCTCCTCGGATGTCAATATTTCACTATTGTATTTGTGCTTTTTCTCTGTCGCTGTCACAGTTTCAACTCATCCTCTTGTCATTTAGGCCATCTCAATAAAATGTTTCATTTCCCATCGCCCGACCAACCCATTTTTTTCGAAAAGTAAAAAAAATAAAAAAATTCCACATTCACTAGTCAAAGAATCAAGTACTTTAATTTACAAGCACACGATCTTGCTTTATTAACAACAATAATGCATGATGTTATGTCCCTGTCTTTAATTAACATTGAGTTTTTAGGGATAGAGGCATTGTTATGTCACAATCCCTATTGTTTCTCCAGCCAATCAAAAACAGTCATTTAAATGGGTGCAGATTGCCCTCGGTTATTTCAGTTTGTTTTAATTAACTGGAGAAAACAGCTGCCATTTTGTGACCCCACCACCGGTTCCACTGGAAAATGAGGTCTGAGAAACGACTGCAGGAATTCCATACTGATGGCGTTACTTTCCAGATCTGGGTAGTGCTTTTGATTGGTTAAAGTAAGTTTACCTAGCAGAATGACCAATCAGAAGCACTACCCAGATCTGCTTACTGACACGTCATCACTATGTAATTTCTGCACTCATTTCTCGGACATCGATATTTCACTATTGTATTTGTGCTTTTTCTCTGTCGCTGTCGCAGTTTCAACCCATCTTTGTGTCGTTTAGGCCATCCCAATAAAATGTTTCATCTCCCATCGCCCCACCAACCAATTTTTTTCAAAAAGTAAAAAAAAATTCCAGATTTACTAGTCAAAGAAGCAAGTACTTTAATTTACAAGCACACGATCTTGTTTTATTAACAACAATTTCTATGATGTGATGTCCTTGTCTTTAATTAACATCGATACTACGTTTTAAAAAGGCTGTTTAGACATTTGATAGAGGCTTTCTTACTTAGCAGCCCGGCCTTCTCTGGAACCCAGACCCCTTGAAGTGTTCATTCTTTTTTTCTTTTTTTTTTTTTGCCCGACCGACCAACCCACCATCACAAGAGACGGGGCAATTGGAAACATTTTATTGGGATGGCCTTATCGCCATTTCTGTTGTCCTATCTCACTGTTTCAAGGTCACTTGTCGGAATTTACCTAAACAGGGCTGTTTTTAACTCCATGTTTTGATTTCATGACAGGACCCATTTGGAGAAAAGAGAGGTAGTTTTGACTTTATATCCATTAAACAAAGACTGGAGCTAATCAAAAAACGATTGGAGGAGAAAAAGCCCGCAGCGCACGCGTCAGATGGATCATCAAGCGATAATGAAAATATGGAGGAATCTTAACATAAAATTAATGTTATTTATGTACATATAGGAGTAATAATATTATTTAAGACTTACAAACGTTGAAACTGCTTATGGTTTCTTAAGTGATCTCTTGTGGGAAACAGTTGACATATGCTGCTTAAATGTCCACATTTGCCCAGGTTATGACTAACTTGTATGAATCTATGATGACGACACTTACTATAGAATTGTTAGTTGTTTACCATTTACACGATTAAACTGGTCTGTTCACGGATTGGGCAAATGGTAATAAAAATTCAGGACTGGTAAATTTCGTCCCGAAATCGTGTTGACCTGTTCAGCCTTTTGTACGAATCAGTTCTATTTTCCGGAAAACGGTCACCAAGGCTTGAGATCTGAGAACAGAGATCTGAAAGATGCCTTTGAAGAAATGGAATACGAATTTCCGTTTGGAACATTCCGTCCAGAAAAACAGGGCTACCTTTTCAAATATTTTATTGCTACTGAAAACCTTCCGCTGGAACGACCCAAAAAGTCGTGTTCCATTCACTTTCCAACCGCGTATTCCGGAAACTTTTGTTAAATGGTAACAAAAAAAAACGTAACGAAGAGGACTTTAGTGCGTACCCTCCAAACCAGAATGGCTAAAATCTTCATTGGGGCTTGTACATTTTATCGCATACGATTTATAGATATTGTAGAGCAACAATATTATTTATTGAATTAATCAAAGAAAAACGCATTTAAACAGTGGCAACTCGCTTGCGTAGCCGGTGGGATTGTTATTCAACGCGAGCAAAGTTTTGGTAGAGGAAATACAAAGCCGTGCAGAGAATGGGGAGGAGACACTTTGACATCCCGCTTCGGCGCTCACTTCTCGCGTAAAAGCCGCGAGAATGGTCGCTTCGCCGCCAGAACTCACCTTCCCGCAAAAACAATTCCGCCAGCTACGTAGGCTAAGTGGCAACTTGGATTTAGCGCAGGATCGACATGGCAGCTTGCAGAACAAGAAAATAAATGTATAAAAATGTGAATTTCCTAATAAATGGGATTAAATTGATACTAACACTAGTGAATTTTTGTAGCTCTTGGGCAAGTTATGTTTGCATAGCGTCTCATTTAGTAACTGCATGGCAGTAGTAAAATGGGAGCGGTGGGAAGGGGGATGCTAGGGAAAGGGGACTGGGGAGAGGGAGAACGAAGTGCAACCTTCTGGTCAACTTTCTGATCAAGCTCTTATCCACTAAACGCCCCCTCTGTATTAGACACTCCTCTCGAATAGACGCCCTCCGGCCCCCGTCTAATAGACGCCCCCTGGGACAATTACCGTATTGATCCTCGATTAAGCCTCCCTCCCTCTAATAAGCCTCCCCCCTTTTCAGGTGCCAGTTAATAAGCCCCACCCCCTTCCCTCTCCTAATTATTCTTCACTAATAATAAATGATAGTAGACTGTATTAATTAATCACGACTGTAAAACTTCGTGTGGACTGATCCGGGATGATTTATTTACCAACTAGAAGTTCGGATTTGATTCTCATCATCGGCTGCATGACCTCCGAGCTTCTTGTACTTTAGCTTTTCCCCTTTGTTTCCTAGTCCTATGTGGAAAACTGATACGATCGCCTTTTCTAAATTAAATAAGCCCCCCTTCCCCTCGTCTCTATTAAGCCCTCCCTCAAATGGGCTTGAAATAAATAAGCCTCCCGCGGAAACTTAATAGAGAATTTACGGTACTTCAAAATTCACCAGGAATTAGCAGAAAGGAGCAAAATCATTCAATTTATTCAATTTTTGCTTATTTCACAAGGATTTGCGTATTCTATCTTGTTCAATGTTAAGTTCAAAGTAAGGATATGCTAACGATGACAACAAACAACACAGCGTTGCAACATCGGTGCGATATTAATTCAAATGGTTGCAACATTGTTCCAACATTGCAATGCTGTGTTGCGCAAAATATCGTCGTTGCAAGAATCCGGATATTTTTTAAACCGCATACTTTTTACACGATACCAGTGAATCCGATCACTAAAACCGCATTGTTTTGAAACCGCTTTTCGGTGCCGTTCAAGACCCCGTCCACACGAAGCCGGAGAAAGGGTATGCGGGTTTCAAAAATGTCCGGATTCGAGTGGAAATGGCCTTAGTTCTTCACAAAGTAGGGTTCCCGAATCCGGCCCCTGGAGAAAAGCATTATTATTGCGTTCGTCGTGACGGCGACCAGGCATTTGAACTCTCGCCACGCAACCACCTGGGATAAATTTCATAAAACGTTTCAAGTGTAGCTTTTTTTTTCCAGACTCTAAAACAATAGCCACACTTGTAAATTAAATTTGCAACAGTTTTATTAAATTGACCTCTGCATGCACCGGCCTGGATACATCAACCAGCAACGACAACAACGTGAACAACTGCAGTTTTTTTCTTTAAAAAAAAAACACTTTTTAGTCTTTCCTGCTTTCCTGTTTTGTCATAAAGCGATCTTTTAGCTGTTAACCTCTTGGAGCTGTATTTTTTCCTTTTTTTTGCCAAATGACTACAGCCATCCTGGTAATTGCTGAGGTTTAACTTTCACTTTTGAAGCGAGCGCAGGGGTTTTGAGCGCCGGTCCAGTTTCTTCCTTCCAGGCCAATCCCCTTCTGTAGGAGAACAAGCATCTTTTTTAAGTTTCACGCTTCTGTAGGTGTATCATTATATTTTTCTTTAGGTTCTTCCTCCTTCCTTGTCGGATACGAGTGATGCCCACGTGTCAATGGCCAACTTTCCACGAGACCAGCAACGTCCAAGAACAGACAATAACACTTCTCCTGGTTTGTTGGCAAGAGAAAATTGAATCAACAATCCTTCATCGTTGGATCTCTTGGCTCATAGACCAAGAGCTTGTAGTTTTTTGCTTTCGCTTTGGTTAATTTTCGCATTCTCCCTTATACGCACCAGCGCAATGGCACCAAGAATCTTTCGGGGAAGTTAATGTGAAAACTTCCCGCCATTTCCAGTGAATGCTTTTGACCGTGATCTCTCTCTCTGTCCCAAAATGACAAAGTGAATTCGTTTCGTAGTAAACGCGGCTACTTTTTCACTTTTTCACGTTGTAAGCGTTAAATTTCACTTCGCTATCATCATCAGATCTTGCAGAGACACTGGTTTCCAGACCCCTTGTGTGTGTACAAATACAACTCCTCTTTCGATGTACAAAGTCACTTTCCCCAAAGAATACAAAGCTTTTCCTTCAAAGCGCCTGTTAGGGATTGGCATGAATAAAAGATTGTTGTCTTCAGCCTATGAAAAACAAACGACAACGAAAAGTTAGTTTTCTTGTGGAAAGTAAGAAAAAGAAAATTTAAAAAAAAATTAAAAACAACAACAACAACAAATGGACGAGCAAAGGCCACAATCGCAGTTCACGATTTTTAAAAACGCATGCTTTGACCAATGGTTCGTCCTCCGCGTAGAAGGTCTGTCTAGGGTCCATCCAATCTTCTGTTTGTTTGTTTTTTTTTTTTTTGCAATTAATGTCGAGGTCTCTAAGCCACAGAATAATTAAGGCTGTGCTGCCGTCGGAACAACAAGATTTTTGGAATTGTCAAAATGGTTACAACGATAACAGACAAGAGTAATCTTGCTGTTTTCCATTTCAGCAAAAATATAATTTCAGTACCACCTACAAATATTACATAAGGAAATCCAAAATGCAGGCAGTTCTTTTAAAAATTGTTTACAAATTAACAACAGGATGTCTGTGTGTCGGACACTTACCAACTTCTGTATCAGGTCTTTAAAATTTGAGGGAACGTTCTGAGAGGCCACATTTCGAGCTGCCTCGGCCTGGAGGGAAAATTTAAGAACAAGAACTAGTAAAGCTCTGATGAAGGTACTTGCAATTTAACGTAACCATTTTAACTGCATACAAGTCATTAAAATCAGACACGAGGCTAGAGAGCAGTGGGGAAGGACTGAGTAAGGAACAGAAGAACCATACCAACTACAGTTGTAGTCCACTTTGTTAGAAATAACGTACAAAGTATTAAATAGAAAGAAAAAGAAATTGTCAGAAAAAGTAACACAAACTAATTATGATGAAAGACTACGCTATGATTTTATGCCCAGGTAACATGTGGGCGATCAGGAACATGTAAGGCCTGAACATGTAAGTTAAAGTTAAACTGGTAAACTGAATAAAACTCCAAGCTGGTACCTTTTGTTTTTCAGCTGCTGCGGCTATGGCCGCTGCTTCTGCTTCTCTTCTGAAATGAAAAATAATCAACAATATAGTGATATATACAGTGAGTCACAAGTCCAACAACATGCGAGTTCTACGAGGTCATTACAGGACTAACGCTTTGTTTACGAAAGAGAATAGGCGCCGCCACAGGTGCACAGTGAATTGCTTACCAAAATTCTGCGTCCAAAGAACGTAGCCATTATCACTTATTATCACTTTGTCACAGGACTATCAAAAATGAGTCAGTCAAAGTAGAAAGCTTTGTAGGTTCTGGAAACTTCTGAATTACTACATAGCGAGAATTCATAGGGATGATCTATAAAAATACTCAATACAGTCGAACCACGTTAACACGCAACACTGAGGGGGCCATGGAAAGTCTCCGTATTAACGGGGTGTCCCGGTATCAAGCGGGTTGAATTTAAGGAAAAGGGGGCTTTCTTTCACCAGGGACAAAGCAAAATGAAGTGTCTGTTTCAAGCGGGTGTCCCTAAAGCGGCGTTTGACTGTAGCTTTTTAAGCGTTTTTTTTTTAACTATTACACTTTTACACTTCATGGATGGGACATTTGCCCCCCGAGTTGACACCGGTTTTCTTCTAATCGAAATACTCATCATTCAGAAGTTATTCAAGGCGTTTTTTATTAGAATTAAGTTCAAGAAAACTGACGTTACACTTTTTCTTGGTTGCGCTCTCATGAATAAGGGAGTTAAAATAGAGAGCCGTCACCTCTCTTCACAAATTGATCCTTTCAATGTTTTGACTTAGGCTTAAATCATTATATATCATAAAGAAGAAACCCAACACATCCGGTCCAATGAACAATTCGTGAATCCTTTGTATTTTGGGATTTTTTTAGGGGTGCATCGGAGTGGTGTAAAATTAAAACCAACGCATTCACGCGCGTCATCGAAAGAAGAGATAATTCAATAAACTAATCATATCTAACAGCTATACTAACAAGGCCAAGCGCGATAAAGTGCGTTCCCACAGAAAATTCTTATCAAATTCCGTCGATCAATTATATTTTATGACAAAGAAAAAGAGCGCCAGTTTTGCAAAGCGAGGAAATGTGGATCAAAAGCAAATACAGATACACAATGTTTCGCTAATAACTAAAGTTGAAACTCATCCACTCACCTTCTCTCAGTGCTGGTAAGATAAGCAATATTCTCCTTGGCTCCTGGCTGAAGAATACCACCTGGTGACGTCACAGCCTGGTTCATGACGTCAAGCGCTCGGTTGAAGTGCACTGGAAATCAAAAGGACTAATGTTTTCAACTAAATCGCTCATGGAACGAAAAATAAAGATTATAGTCCACTCAAAACTAAGGGCGCTTTCCATTTGTCAGAACTGACTGGCCAGACAATTCCTGTCGCATTGAGAATCTTACTTTTAATCAAAACTATCAGTCCAGTCAGATCAATTAAATTTTAAGTGGTATGCACAAAGGAGATGGGCGTCCATAAAAAACACTCTTGGAAAAATCCTATTTCATTGTCAAAATGACTGGTCCGGCAATGGTCCGGCCGACCAGTTCTGACTTTTGGAAAGCACCCTAAAACTTAAGGTGTGATAATGCACACATAAGATGTTCGAACAAAGACCAACCTTTGACGCTTGGATTATTGAGTAGGTCTTCACTAAACATGCCCTTCCAGCCAGAATACCTTGAACACAAAATAAGAGAACACAAAGTTAAGACTTAGAAGCGACAATCATTGTCATTTTGTGTGCTGAGGCATGCACCAAGAAATCGTTCACCCGAAGGAGAGCATGCGCAGAGGTCGTGGGCGCGACGACGCAGACCTTATTCCCTGGATCCTTCAACAGTTTTTCGTCTTTACGTCGGATGAAAAAGAAAAACTTGAGAACGAAATTAAGGGAAAGGATTTGACAGAAATAGACTTAACTCAAACTACAAGAAAGTAAAAATTCAAGAAGTGAGCCTTGAGGTGCGTTCGATTGATCATATTCCGGAATAAGAATATGCAAAAGTTTTGTTGCAAAGCTCTTGTACCGTGATTTTTGAGCCATTTAAATGCTGTGAAAAAAATTGAGATATTTTAATTAAAGCAGATTTCTAGCTATTACAAAGCCAATCAACGTCAAAATGAGTGATTTTTTAGTTTATTTTTATTCCCGGAAAACGGTCAATCAACCAAGGCCATAGCCACGTGTCTACGATTGTCAATTCTTGATCTCAATTTCTAAGATGTAAAACTGATGGAAGAAATTCATTTACCATTGGATAACTTCATCATAATTAGGACTGACACTCAGCCAACCTCGCAGAACCTGACAAAATAAAAAAATAAGATTAGTAAGGCATTTTCTTTCACCATTGACCAACTTCAGCATCATAATCAAAAAACAAACCTGAATCCATCGCGAAAAGAAGTGTTTCTCCAACAAACTGACGAAATGTTGCTGTGTTATAATATCTTTCCACTCCATGACCCAGTGAAAAGGTTCTGCAAAACAAGCGAGCACAACACGGATCAATCTACGATTTCTCCTTGTGATATAAAAATGATATTAACCCTTTAAGCCCCAATATCCACATACAAATTCTCCAAACTGATCTCCATACATTTCCTTTAAGAATTAGTTGAGAGAATTTGATAAAAGATCAAAGCATTTTCCCTAAGGTGATCATTTTATTAATTCTCATAACTTTATCTCTTGACAGTGTATGGATATTGTTAGGAGAAAATTGTTGTTGGTCACTATTGGCACTTAAAGGGTTAAACCGGCTACACGTGCTGAGAATCATGATTACCATAGCTGGGCCACGAAATTCATCATAGTTCTAAGAGAGGAAACTGCCCCCAAACTGAGTGAAACATTAAATAACGGCTCAAAAAAATTAGAAGAAGGTATAAACGACACGGCAAATATAAAGGAGGCACTGATGGACAAACTTGAAGAAGATTGAAACGGATTGAATCTGTGGTTTTTTTTAGCCCAACAGTTTTTCAAAGTTCATTATTGTTGTTGTAACGATTGATATGATGCTTTGGAGACATTCTTTGTTTGACACAAAAGATGTGATTTTGTCATTCACAGGTAATTTATCAAGTTTTATAGAGAACAAGGACTCGTAAATGGCATTAGAAAACAAAATAAACTGGGCAACCGTGACAGAGCCGCTTTATAAGTACACCATACCGCACTGGTGAACGACAAGTGAAACTCAGCAAGGAGAATTGATATTTTGTGGTTTCATACCTAAGTGTTGTTGATGAGGATTGATGATGAACTCAGCAAGGCACTGGGACAGTTTAGGATAAATTGAGCGAAGAATGAATGCGTCCATGGTTCCTTTGGAGAAAACCTGTTCACAAAAGTGCAGTGATAAAACTATGGAAAAGAGCTTTCATGAAATAACACAGGCGAACAACTGTTTACTGAGATTTTGCATAATAGTTCGAAACTATATCCTAGCAACATACCGCGCACGCTCAACAAAGAACGTGCTTGACTCATACAGAGACCTTCGCGAGTACGCCAAAATCGCTGCCTCAACCATAGGCTTTCCCAAAGCTTGTGGGATTCACGAAACAAGCTAGCGGCGCGGGAGCGGGAGACAAAGGAGAGCGGGGTAATGGGAACACCCCGCTTTCCTTAATAATTAGGTGGTCTTAACAACCACGTTTTTAAGCGATACACGTCAACCGGAAGTGGACGGTTTGCAATCTTGGGGCGTGCTTTTGAGCAAATTTTAGGGCAAATTGTCTCTATGAGAGAAAACACACTTAGAAGTACAAATTTGGTAGCGTCACGTCATATGGAAAGCGAAAATGACTCACTTCCGGTTAACGTGCATCGCTCAAAAACGTCTTTCCTGAAACTCCCTTCCCCCCACCACCCCCCCCCCCCCCCCAAAAAAAAAAAAACAAAAGCGATCACGAGCCACTGGGGACGAGGCAGCTATAATCGAGCAAGCGAAAGAAAGGCTCCGTGACGGGATGAGACTTAAAAACGCGAAAAGTACCTTGGTCCACGGTTCTAGGATCATCTTTGCTGAGGGATCAGAGGGGTGCCAGTTAGTGAGTGCAGAGGCTAGCTTGAATCTGATTGGTTGGTACAGGGGCTCAAGATGTTCACCTAAAAATGGAGAAGAATTTTCATTACGCTCAAATAAGGGTCCAGAGAAAGACCGGTACATAGCAGAACTTAAAAACTTCAACTGTTTTATTTATCGATTGATTTCCCCCAAAAAATTACTAAACTAATGAACCGCACAAGGGAAACACTACAACAGCTTTTGTGAGTTGCTTTCGATTCCTTGATGTCCACTAAGATCGCGTTCTACTCATATATCCATACGCACGCCTATACTAGGCCCAAGTTTCATTGCATTGAAAAGTAACCTATCGCGGACACTCTTTACAACCGTGAATTATTCATTACCTGTCTGGGTAAACTATTGTTAGAAGTTTACTTTGTCCCCTGTAAAGTTCTTTCACTTGTGGTAAGTTTCAAAATTTTCCGCGCATGCGCAACGCAAAAGGACTTACTACAGCTACTTTCTTGAGGGATCACTGCACTCTACACAATTCATAATAATAACCTCACCTATTAGAGGAAGCCATGGATGAATCCAAGCATGTACTGGGACAGTGTCTGTTAATGGATCCCACAAATCTACTTCTGCCTGAACACAACACAACATAAAAAACAAACAAGGGTTTTGCAACCATGGCAGACTTTTCCCTTGCGTTCGTAATAACGCGTTGTTTAGCTAAATCCAATAATTGCTTTATTATTCAAGACATTCGAACTTTTTCCCAGCTAAAATGTCGACCTCGTTCCCAGGGTGTTCTCTCGGCCTGTCGCCGCCATATTAGAAAACCAAAAGACCCTGGAAACTAGGTTGCTAATTCTTACCGCTTTAAAAAGTTTTCGTCCTCAAAACATTTGCCTGTTCTTCGGTCGTTCCAGGATATGAAGGGATGTTTATTCCAGCAAATATTCTTCATAAATAGCAGATTTTATCCTTCGAGCTAGTGGTAATTTTGTTTATTTTCGAAGATTTTAGGGCAATAGGTCAGTTACTTCGTTAGCGTGCAAAGCAGGCGTATTTTGACGTGCAAGCGATGATTCTATTCTTAAGACTAATGCAATTCCGTCATCTTGGAAGTTGAAACTGACAGAGAGTTGGAGCGAGTACAAAAACTGATTCCAAGGGAGAGGAACAAGGGCTTAAAAAAATGGCAGCCGAGATCAACGTAACGAGCTTTCATTTCAAAAAGCCAGCTCTAAAGGCTTCTATTTCGTCTCACATAACATATGAAATCTTTCGACATTTCCCCCAGCTCCACACTACCACAACAGCTGAGCCATCACGCTGTGTCCCTTTCTCTGTTGATATCAATACAATTGACGTCCATCGCATTGATATCGTATTAAGGATATCAGAATAAACTCAACGAGGACAAAAGGTTTTATACTTGCCTCTGTGGCCCCCTAACTCCATCGCTCAGTGGGGTTTGTGGTTATAAGAAGCAATTGACCTCTCCCAGAAAATACCATAACATACCATAATGCTCTTTGTTTGTAACCCCCAACTTTTGCATAAGCATTGTTTTCACTTTCTCTAGGGGCCATTATAACTCCTAAGAGAAACTGAAGACAATGCTTATATGTTACGGTATTTTCTGGAGTGGTCAATTGAATTCTTCTTTTTACTCATTTGTTTAACGGTGCTATGCGGCACATCACTATATATGTACCCTTCACAATCTTCCAAATTAAACTTTATGCCCTTGACATATTGGGCATCAATAGACCATATTCACGTTACCCGCCATCTTTGCACGCGCTTAAGGACTGATGGGATAAAAGCAATGTCACGTGGTTTTCCAGAGGGCAAACAAGTGATAAATTTTTCCAATGCAAGAAATCGCGGTCGCGGTACGTACGGACGGTTTTCTCCAACCAAAATTTCGTGGAAGCATAGAAAACCAAATTTTCTTGCCCATGGTGCGCCGCTGCGCGCGAGAACTCCACTATATATCTGACCTGTAGTCGCGGTATAATCAGCTGATCTCTGATGTTGTCCGTGATCCACTGAGGGAAGACTGGGGTCCACACATTTAAAAGGCTAACCATTGGGTCATAATCTCGACAATTCCATGAACTAAATACAACATATAATATGCATTACAATATGAAATATGCAGACGAAAACTGCTAAATCGCGATTAATCAGGTCTAATCAGGTTAATAACCAGCGTTTAATACCATCAACTGACGTGATACAACTCACTTTGACTCTGAAAATGACTACCGCACAGGTTGTCGAAAAGTCAGTCACTGTCAACAACAGTCCTATTCAGGACTACGTTCACCCGGACGATCACGCTCAGCTTACTTATGATATGACTAAATAACCGCTAACTGTTCTCTCTGCATAATTATCCCATGTGGGAGATTTGCACAGTAGTAGCCTTAGATTTAGATACCTTTCTCTTAGTTTCATAAGCAGTGCAATGTAGATATTTATGCTGGCCTTCAACAGACAACTGAATATCAAAAGTATGGTAACTAATGTAGATACATAACATACCATATAGCAGAGCGAAGGAATGGCATCCACACTTCCCACACGAGTCGGTCATACATCTTCATCCTTAAAAACAAGAAATACAACTTCAAATTCGTCAAAATCTTCAAGAAAAGTGTCCAAATAGTACATGACCTTATGTTAATGAGATTCCCCCGCATTTTATTCAAGAGAAAAAGGTTATGACATCATCAGTGCTAATGTATTCCACTTCATCTACAGTGGAGCCTCGATACAACGAAGGGCCAAGGGAATGGCAAAATGTTTTCGCTATACCGAAGTTTCGTTATATCAAGGTTCTTTCCACATGTTTAACAATTACTGGGGTTAAGAAAATCGTTTGCTTTACCGAGGATTTCGTTATGTAGAGGTTCGTTATATCAAGGTTCCCCTGTATTAAAGTTCCACTTCAAAAAAGGGATAGAGCACAGCCTTAATTGGTCTCTATTCTTGTAGCAAAAGGTTTTTTTTGGATGCTCATAGAACAGGTTACTGAGTACATACTTCTCTTCACCATGACTCAGTCCTTGTGCTAGCGTCAGGGTGAAAGCGGAGTTTTCTGCTTCTTTCTTTTCCAGTATTTCTCGCCATCGTATCATGACTTCAAAACCATGAGATGGATCAGCAAGAGGTTGCCACCCTTCGAAGTGTTTCCTCAGCTGCAGGTCAAATCAAACCAAGTCAGTCAGTCAACCAGTTAATTACCTAAATGGGGCTTAAAGTTATTAGTCATCCCGATTTAATGATAACAATGAATTCAGGAATACAAGATTTCAGCTGTACGCATGAACGTGTGTGCGTATATGGACGCTACTCTCCTGATAAATAAATAAACACAGCTTGGTGGACTGCAATCACTCCTTGTGTGGAATATCAAATAGATTGTTATCGATCCCTCAGGCAGGAACTGATGTGCTTTGACTTGACTAAATGGAAAGGGTACTGCTCAATGACTTAACATCAAAACAAACCAATGGTACCATGTGAAACCATTAAAGTAAAAAAGCACCTGTCCATGTATTTAGCACCAAAGTACTATTTTTCACGTAAGCCAGGTGAAAGTCTTGCCTTAATTTCTCCGTTTTATCAAGATCCCTGAATATTGATCCCATCCCAGTAATCTAACCCGCGACCTCTCTCTCAGCAGTCAAGCGCTCTAACAACTCAGCAAATCCTACCGCGGTTAAATGTCTTCACACTACAGGCTGAGAGCATGAAATGGTTGATCAGTGAATCTACTATTATAAGTAATTCTTCTACTACCATCATCTAGCAAAATCTTCAGTTGTATTGGCTGACATTCATGTATTAGGTCATGAAAGTGACAAGTAGTGTGACAAATTTTGTTTCTAGCCAAAAAATACTTGATGTGAATAACCAGAAAGTAGCTCCTTATTTGCGATACTAGTAGGAATCTCCAGTTCATCTGATGTTACATAAGAGGTGCAGATTTGCGTCTTACCAAAGAGAAAACAAGCGGTTCAGCAAGGGATGCCAAGTCGTACATCTGTTAAAATAAAACATAATACGTTATGCTGAACAAAAAAGCAAGGCTAATCCGGAGCATTGTGTTAGGCTATCAGAATGATAATGTTTGGTATACCAAAGCAAAAAGATAGTATTACCTTAAATTCCTCATAATAATCTTCTTGCAAAGTATTAAAAATTTCTTCACACTTGTCAAGTGTGAGAGTATCATCATCTGGTGACAATGACTGTTGTCGACACCTGTCAGATAGTCAGATAACAAAGGTTACAAAGTACAAAGGGTTAATTAAACATCTAAATACTCTAAATCTCCCATTTATTGATGAGCTTGGAAACTGGTGCCTATCAATGTGATAAAGCCTTAGTTACCAGCTATAAGGGGCCTTCGAAGCCGATGACCATGCCACCCAATCCCCCCCTCCCTCTTCCTTCAATCAACAAGCACCATCACACCAGCATGATTATAACTTCCAACACATGCACAACGTAATAATAAATTTATTATGGATTTTAATAGGCACCAGGGCTACATTGTACATGAAGGATTCACAAAGATCTGTAATGCACACATTGATCATTGATCTTCCAAAATCAGCACTGTGTGAGGGAAGGGCTGAAGTAAGAAACTAAGGTTCTGTCCACACAATCCAAATATTTTTGAAAATGGAGGTTTTCTTCTCTGTTTTCAAAACAATACACGTCCACATGTAACGTATTTGCATTAGAGAGGTTAAGCATCACGTTTACGTCAAACGGCAAACGCGAATTTGTACCACGTGACCAAGTTGAACTTCCCCTTTACTTGTCGCTTACTGATCATTATTTCTACACCTAAATCAATTAGTTTCACGCAATTTTTTATCCATGCGAATTGTTTTGAGCTGTTTTTATCTGCTCATTTTCTATTTTGAGAAATTCTGAACTTGAATCTGACGTTTGCCGTATAAGTGAAGCTTAAGACAGAATCCACCAGGACACTGAGTAATTTTGATTTTCAGTGGACAAAACTCTTGTAACAGAATAATTTAAAACATATTGCATTCTTTCTTACATTTTTTAAGAGCTAAATATGTAATAAATCACCTGTAGTAAAACCAAAAAACATTTCTTATGGGAGCCCTAGAAAATGAATGTCAAATTTCACAAAATTACGTCTTACACGTGAAATTCTTAGATTTTTACCTGTATAATCATAATTCTTGTGAAATTTGACATTTATTTTCTCGGATCTTCACGAAAAATTTTCTTTTGGTGTTACTACAGATGATTTATTACATCTTAAGCCCTTAAAAAAATGTAAAAAAGAAAGCAATTTTCTTTAAATCATTCTGGTACAAGATTTTTGTCCACTGAAAATTAAAATTACTCAATTTCCTGATGGATTCCGTCTTAAACTCTTTCTTGTTTTGGCCTGTACATATGAAAACACTTGGAACAGAGCAAAAGAGCATGCGTAATGCCAGTAGTAATGATGTACGACATCATCGTATTCAAAACCTCTGTTTTCATCCTTTCACACGTAAACGAGAAGCTGGCATTTTCAAAAATCTCCACTATGGGGACCGTTCTCGAAAAACCCGCAATTTTGGTGCCTGTTTCTGTGTGAATGGAAGGCTGAAATGTAGAAAAAAATCTCTGTTTCCAAAACATATATCAGGATATGTGTGGACAGGGCCTAACAGATGATCAAAAGTAGATGACACCCAAGGGAGCACAAAACGAGGAGAAGAAAAGACATGAAACTATAGGGCTTAACAAATAAGTCTGCTTTACCTATCTATCATATTGATAACATCCATTAATCTTTTGATGTCCTTTTCTTCCCGCTCCAACACTGCTGTAAGCTTCTCCTCCTCATGTTTAAGATTCACGACAAGATCTCGCTCATACTTTAGTCTGTAAAACAATCAGGAACTCATCTTGACTGTCCACAGTCATCTATTTTAATTTTCTCATGATCTTCAAGATCATGTGCTTTGCGTTTAAGGTGGCTATCTTGGTTTCAAATGTACAGATGCTCAATCCCGACGATCTTATGGAAAAATGGGGGATTGTGAATGGTCTAGATGTCATCCCACTGATATATGGATAATGTACATACATTACATGGCTATGGAACAATACTAACTGAACAATAACTTACTGTCTGTCTGCTTGAATAATGTCAGTCTCTGCCATATCAATCAGCAGGTTCAAGTTGTAGGTTAGTTCAGGCATGGAAAATGCTGCCTCTGTATCTCGAACTAAAACCAATAATAGCCATATCATTACCAGAATGCAAAAGAGATAATAATTTATTGAGAGACACCAGGGGATTTTTTCACCCACCTTTCAGTTACAATTGAAAAGAAAGAAATGGAAAAATCAGATACTTGTATTTTTAATGCATTAACCTATTCACAACGGAACCTCTTGTGCGAATCCAGGCTCATTTTTTCTACTACTTGTGACCTCATTAGTTTAAATGGTCAATGACAGCCTTGACTTTTAACTTGTGCAGGGGAAAAGATCTTTTTAACCAAACATACAAACGAACACCACTCAATCAAACGGGCCAGAGAAAAATACTTAAAAAAGCCACCTTACCTCAACTACAAAATTCCAATGTAATCAACGCGCTGTGTTCTAGCAGCGCCCGGTAGGCCCTGGGACCTAACTTTTGCTCAAAGGTGACTAGAAAACTAATCTTTTTTTTTTCTTTTTTTTTATAGAAATCATATGTTGGGCACCCTGGATTTCGCAGGTTCATTGCACTGGGCTACATACAATACAATGTATTTCTTAGAGCACAGCCTTAGAAATTCTGCCTCCTGCACATGCTCAAACGTCCGAAGCTACAATTCAGCATCATGAATATGAGGCAGTGTAGTGCTCAACTACATGTAGTAAACGTTTTGGGGCTGTTTTGGTTCTTTTTGGCTTGAGACTGACCACAAAACAGCTTAACAAGCTTTCATCAGCATTATTCAGCAAAAAAGAGCAAAACTTAGTCAAACAGGCCAGAGAAAAATTGCCAAAAACTCATCTTAGGTCAACCACAAAATTCCGTTGAAACTGCAAATACCCAAACTTCAGAAGATGCAATTTAGCATCAGAGACAAGATGCAGTGTAGTGCTCAACCTGTACACGTTTGGACTGTTTTGGTTCTTTTCGGCCAGATACTGCCCAGAAAACAGCTCAACAAGCCTCAAACACAGTTTTTATGGCAATAATTTCCAGGGCGAATAAGTTAATAATTATTTATTGTATTAAGTTTTATGAATCATCATTCACCTAATGTGGTCGGAGGAACTTCTCCAGGCTTGGCATGCTGTTGAGCGAGGGAACCATAACCAGTTAGGATTTTAGTCTCAGGTCCTGTCATGTCCACCACCTAAAAAAAGCATCACAGAAAACATGCTTGAGTCTTACAAAAAAAATAATGCAATAGTAAAATTGCCTCAAAATCAGTAAAAACAATATTACCTTGATCTTGCTGTGTTTTAGAGATATGGATGGTCCTTTTTTGCTTCCTCCCGAAGCCTGAGAGCAAATAAACAAACTTTAAGTTATTAAAGGCCACACAAAAAACACTGTCTTAAAAGAACATTAATATTAAGTAAAAGAGGACATAAAAATTAATAATACATGTATTTCAATAGTCTAATCAATTTTGCATCAATTTGCCCTAAATTCACAAACACATAAAGTTTTTATTTTTGTATATATTAATTACTGTATATTGAAAAGTTTTCATTCATGCTTCTTGGCTATTTTGGAGAAATAAAATTGTTTGTTACGACATTTTTTAACACGTGTCATGCCATGAGTGGAGGGTTTATTATCGTATGTCACATGTCAATAATTAATTTGCACTTTACGTGTTATAGTAATAGATGTTACAGGTCAAAATTAAATCCAGATTAAAATTTTTTAACCTACATTGATCCACAGTTTCTTTCGTCTCCTAACCCTCGCCTGCAAACAAGCTCTCCATTGGGGGGATATCATTAAACATAGATGCCCGAGAGGCATGCGAGACGAGACACGAAAGCATTCTCACACGGCTCGCTTCGCTCACCCAAATGAGAGAGCTTGCTGACAGGCAACCTAGCCCTAATTCATGAATATTAGGGCTAGCAAATAGAGGATCAACTTAGGTTAAAAAACTTAACCTGAATTTAATTTTGACCTGTGACATAGACACATTTGTGGGGCACCGTATTATTGTGGGCAAAATAGTAGTTTTAATAGTAGTTTTCCTCCTAAGTTTAGATTCTAATCAAAGTGAATGGTTCAAGTGCAAGAGTACCAAGATAACGAAGAGTGAATTACAAAGAACTTCAATTAGCAAACAAGACCAAGATACAAAGGAGTTGAATTTTGACTCCAAAAGAGATATCCTGTATGATTCAGAATAAGATTTTTTGGCTATTTTTCTTGACAGCAAAAAAAAAAAACTCACGTTATTTAAGGGGGTAATGTATTTACAATACGCACATCATTTTCTTCAATTTTTAAAGTGAGTTGGAATCATTAAATAGAATCCAGAACTTAATATACCCTGAAAACTGTACCTTGACTTCATCTGCAGTCTTGTAAACATATTTTGGCTTTGAGTAGCCCTGAAAATCAAAAATGAAGAACCATTGAGACATGAATTAGCTACAAAGAATGTCACCTTCTTTATTTATTATAATAAGTAAATATGACTAAGTATGGTCTTTATTCATTTTGATAGCATGCTAGCAACTTATGGAACTCATTAACAGATAACATATGTGTCTGCTTCTCTTTCCTCTTTTTAAAACTGCGCTAAAAACTGTTCAACTGGATAATGAATGCTGTTCTTTTTGTGAGCAATTTTAATTTCTTGGAATTATTTCTACATACGTGCATGTTTTTAATTATTATTTTACTCACAATATTCAGTTTTTTTCTCATTTGATTTTTATGTCTTTATTTATTTATACGTGTACATATAATTTATGTATTTACGTATTCTAATGATTTTGATGAATAACTTTGGAGATATTAGCAATTTTCCCATCAACTAATTTGAAGTTAAATTAAGTCTTCGATTGATTAATTGAAGCTAATCTTTTAACTGCAAGCAGCATCTCACTAATCGTCAAAGTAAGGGGGTTGGTACAAGTGCAAAGGGTGAGTAGTGAAGCTGTGAGATGCCTGAAGCACCAGAAGATGCTGCTTCCCAAAGCCAAAGCCAATGAATCATCTTTTGCCCTCACAAATTAACACACAAATATGACTGGCTGACGTTTTGAGTGCTAAAAACAAACTGTCAACAATTATAGGCCACTAATTTTTTACAAGCTTGTCTTAAGGCTGATTTTCACTAGTGACAGAGTCAGAGTTGGAGTCATAAGCGCAGCTGTAAGAGAGCTTATGACCTGGTGAAAATCAAAAATTGGAGTAAGCATGACAGAACTGGACAGAGTCAGAAGAATCAGAACATTTCCATTTCTTCTGACCCCATCACTTATGTTCCGCTTATGATCTAGTGAAAACCAGATTGTCAGAGTCGGAAGCAGAAGCGGAAGGATAAACCAATCACAATGCATGTTCCCACACTTTTTGATTTGTTTAGTTCTTCCGCTCATGCTTCCGACTCCAACAATCTGGGTTTCATTAGATCATAACTGGAACGTAAGCGATGAGCCGTAAGCAGAATCAGAACACTGTTTCCACTGGATCACAAGCTCTACGCTTCTGATTACTACTCCAACACTGACTTTGTCACTAGTGAAAACAACCCTTTACTTCCAGAGCAAAACTTTTTAAGTCAGGACATGACCTTTCCAGTGCCCATAGATAATGTTAGTTTGCACATTAGGTGTTTTGTCTGTGTTAAAAGATATACAAGCTTCTTGCAGCAAAACTGAGTTCTTGAATTAGATATTGAGTCAACATTTCTGGTCTCTGGCTTGCTTCACTAATTTGATTGAAAATTAAATGTAACTTAACTGCCTGTAACAATCACAAAATTACATCAATATCTAGAGATTTCAAAAATTAGAAATCATCGCTCTGTGGCTGGTCTTATTGGCATACTTGCATTTTATATATTAACTATTGTTACTAGCACAAATTCACCAGATTCTTTTTAAACATGTCTGCTGCAGTTGTCCTGACTGGGTAAAATGAAAGGAAGTCAAGAGGTGATTTCTTTGTCACAGTTTATTCGATTTCAATTTTACACTGAAAAACCACTTGAACATGAAAGATCATTCACTCTGGAGAAATGTGAAAACCTTAAATAATTGATTGATATTGCCAATATTAATAAGACAAAATTAACCATGAAGACATCAAGGCAGTATTACCTCGTCTGTCTTTTTCCACTGCTGAAGTTGTTCCCTGAATTTCTCCTCTTCCTCCTCTTCTTCATCATAATGAGGCCGCAACTGAGTGAAAATGAAAGAATATAAAAACAGTTATTATTGTAAACAAAAAAAAATTTAGTTTCTATGAAACTATTATGATAAAGCAAGATGAATACCAGAGCTGTCATGACAGGACTGGAAAACAGGCCAAAAAATAACAATTACAGTAATAATATTATGCACACAAGCCCTCCTTACCTCTTGAGCTTTCTTGGTTCTTTCTGGACCATAACTTCCCAAAGCTCCGCGCCCTTCACGCTTGAAAGCCTCTACTGGTAGCACAATACCCTGGCCTTCCTTTCCTAAACCTTTTCCTGGCTCATAACCCATCTACAAAAAAAAATGAGACTGAGTGTAAACACTTGTAGTTTCTAAGGTAAGACTACACAGTCAAGTGTCTCTTGATGGATACCTTTACAGTACTGGTGTATTATAAGAAAACGACCATAAAGAGAAACCAGGGCAAGCTTCCTTTCTTTTAACAGTTGGCTGAATGAAAAAGGAACTAGACAGGTGAGATCAGCCCACACGTACATGTGTAATCTATGCCCTCCCAGTACAACAATTGCCTAAGTCAATCACACTGGGGTGAATGACTGCTACGTCTCTTTCCAAACAAAGAAATGGGTTCTTTTCTGTCTTCTTCTTGATATATGTACAAATTACATCGCATATGAGGATGGGGGAAACAAGGTCGATGGTTTTAAACTGCCAATAGTGAAACCAACCATCCAATAGTGAAACTAACTCACTTCAGACAAGGTCTCAATCACAACAGCATTTTATTGACAGTTTGAACTTAGCCATGCCAAGGTGAGCTCACGACCTCTGGCACAAAAGATTGGCTGCTCTTTCAACTGAGGCGGATACCTTTCTAAGACACTAAGACTTTGTTCCACCCATTTTTCATCATTTTTTGACTCTCTATAAGATAGATGCCCTTCAAAGACAGATACGTGTTGTTGGTCGCAACAGTGCCTCTGTTATCATCAGACACCATCACTAACCTTCTTGTCTAATGAACATCATTCACAAATTCAGCTTCTTGTTGAACACTTAATATTCATTATGCCAGTAATCTGTTCATGCACCTTGTGGTCAAAATCAAACTTGGTGTTACTCAAAAAATGTCCTATAAGTGGCAAGAAGTACCCTGTACCTTTTGAAGCAGTCTCATACCAATTCCTTTGGTGTGTTTTTCCCAAGAACCTATGTCCCTGTAATAACAACAAAAACAAATAAAATGTAAGAAAGTAGACAAACTGATTAAGAGAATATTTTCGAAGAAAATTAAAAAGACCAAACAGAATCATTATACAAAACCCTTCAATATGAATTATCAGGGGTAGGAGACCAATAAAATTGCGAATCAACCATGGTTAAAAAATTTAACCTGAATTTAATTTTGACCTGTAACATATACACAATATTTGTAACTTAAAAGGATTTTTCTGCATTATAAGAGACAACTTACTTTCCAGCTTTGCGCACTTTGTTAGCAAATACCTGTGACCCTAAAATGTAAACAATCAATAGAATTAATATTCTTTTAACCTACGACAAGAACAGCGTACACAATGTTTCTAACTAGTTAACATTCATAATTTGGTGATCCATGATGACAGCACACACACATACGATCATAACTCACATTTACAGGACTTATATGTACTGGTGATATGATAACAATGGATATAGCCAAGAGGCTGATATAGATCAGTAAACAGAACAAGCGTACAAAAACCACCCCACATTATGCCTGAGCACTGATTCCCTGAAATCAGAACTGCCTGCTGGGATAGTGGGCAGTGATTATAAAAGACTAATAAAATATAATAAAAAACAACACTATCAAGACTCAATTCCACTAGTGAAAGAGCTACATATACAGAGGGAGTCATAAACAGAGTCTTAAAAGTGCTAGTGACCACCTAGTAAAATAATTAGAGCCATAAGTGCGATGGAATCAGAGTCAGAAGACTCAAGAGCATTTCCATATTATTCTGACTCCACTTATGATTCTATCACTTATGATCTAGTGAAAACCAGATTGATAGAGTCAGAAGCAGTATAGGAAGAATAAACCAATAATTTAGAGAGCTCGTTCCCACACTCTGTGATTGGTTGATTGCATCTGCTTATGTTTGCGACTCCAGCAACCTAGTTTTCACAAGATCATAAGCGAGTTTGATAAGCAGAAATTGGAAAGTTGTTTTCACTAGATCATAACACTCTACTCTTCTGCTTATAACTTCACTCTGTCACTAGTGAAAACCAGGTTTCATTAATTCCTAAAATAAAAACAACAGAATCTTAGGCTTTCCATGAGAGAGCTTTCGAGATCAATTCAAGGCTATGCTCTGAGAAAAAATTGATGGGAGCCCAGTGCTCTACACCTCTAAATCCAGGGCCAGGTTGTTTAATGCTGGGTAAAGATAACCCAGGGTTACCGTTAAATTTAAATTAAGATATGAAAGCTTAAAAAACAAATTCAGTTTAATTCTCTTAGTCTACAATTAGTCTACAGAGGGTATTCCACATAAAATAGAGAAAATTATTCGAAAAATACTTTTAAAATAAAAGAAAAAGAAATCCAGATTAAAACTTAACACTTGGTTAGTGCTATTTGGCCTTCTAACAACTGGTGCCCCATGTTTGATTTTTATTTTTAAAAAAAATGAACTTAAGATTTCCTAGCCACACAAGAACAAAAATGATGCACCTGGGGCCACTGAGAGCTACTAAAGCACAACCCTGAAGTGTCATTGACTTTTATCCAACCTGACCACAGTGAATGAATACAATGTAGTTACTGTAAGAAAGATGCCAGTCTACACCCTATGTAAGATCCAAGTGTAACATTTTTTCTATTATTCGTTCTTGCGTAATTTGTTTTTCCTTTGCGTACGCAAATTAGTTTATACTTCTTTTCGTCCTTTTGTTTAGTCTTTCTTTTTGCGTTAATTTAGGTGTTTATTCCTTTTCTGTCAGTTTTCGCGCCCTCGTTAGCGTTTCTTTGCTGCTTCATCTTCATTAGCGCCTTTCTAAGTTTCTATAGTTTTATTTTCCGCATGTTCTAGCGTATTTTTCATATCGTAGTTTTGCAGTACAGTTTGTGCAGCTCATTTTGGTCCGCGCTTAGCGCAGTTCTGTTTAGTTTCTTGCAAGTCTCTTCGCGTTATTCGCAGTCCGCTTTACAGCAGTTTTCTCTGGCCGAAACAATGTAAGTGTACTTCACAGTCCTCGTTTTGCAGTTTTGTTATTTCCTTACTCTAATTTACCTTAGTCGCAACTTGTAACTTTTTTGCTTTTTTATCGTTTTAGTTTCAACCCACGCTGTTTGTATGCACACTCTTAGTACCAAGCACGTCGGCTACAATAAATCTTAATTCGAATTTGGTTTGTGGTGTTGTTATTAAAGGCCAAGAGACTTACACGCTTATTGCAGTTTCACCCTATTTCAACCCTAACACTGTGCCCATGTAAATCATTGGAACTACCTTAATAAATTGTTTATTGTTGTTAAAAGTTTCAATAATACCATTCCAACTGTAGAGTATTAGATAACAAGTTAACTAGTACAACTGACCACTTTCAAGAACAACACTCCCATTTCTGCATACTATATGTATCATTCATCAAACTGCTTGAGTGTAGCAAAGTATACTGGCATGCACAAATCTCAATACAACAGTACTAAATGAATTACTAACAACAGTGGGTCCTCGATAACTCGAACTCGAATAACTCAAAATCCCACTAACTCAAACTAAATTTCTTTTCCCTTGATCAAATTTCAGTGAAATTTACCCCGATAACTCAAATTCCCTGCTAACTCGAACTATTTTTCACTTCCCTTCAGAGTTTGAGTTAACGTTGTTCTACTGTATTACAAAATTAAATCTAATCATTGTAAACTAACCCAGTGAGCTGACATCTTTCTTGACGCCTGTGCTTTTAAACAGCTTTTTGTCTTTCACAACAGGAGAACTTCTCCCTGATCCAGGACCTCTCTCACTTGCACTGCTGCCAACACTTGCTGTATCTGACAAAAAAATTCAAACAATGTTGTTATTGTGAGAAAGAGGTAATACCCAGGGTGCAAAGAAAGTCATTTTTATAGCTTGCCATTTGGGCAAGCTGAAGCTAACATTTACTAGCCCAAATATCATTTCAGCTAGCCCCAAAAACGTTTTGATGAGCAGATTGATTTCACAGTTCATCTGTAATTTGAATTCCCCAAAAAAATTCACTTGCCCATCGGGCAAGTTAATAACAGAATTCACTAGCCCAATAGCAAAATCCACTAGCCCCAGGCTATCGGACACTTCTTTCTTTGCACACTGTAATACCTCTCCATTTATTACATTATCAATACAACGATTGACAATAGTGGTCAGTGGCCAGGCAATATTGTATCTGACCCAATGGTTATAAATTAATCACCTAAGTATATATGGCTGCACTTTTTCTGTAGCCCCTATGTATGATTACTTGGGGAAGCCTGTACTCCTCTCTGTTTTACTGCACTTTTACTGCAAATAAATTTTCGTTTATCAGCATTGTAATATCTCGCCCGAAGTTACGTCACCCAAAACCAGAGTTACCTGTATGTTGGCCAAAATTTTAGTTAAGTCGCCCAAAATGGTAATGTGGCCCAAAATTTTAATAATGAAGAGAGTATGTAATATATAAAGTTCTGTAAGCGAAAATGAGATGAAACAAGCAGGATAATGGACTAACATACAATACCCCTCAAAAGTAAGTTGACAGTCACTCATGTCTTGATTCTCGAGACTCGGTTCTTGAATCTCAAAACTTTCAAGAATCAAGTCTCGAGGCTTGAGAATTGATTCTCGAGTTTCGAGAATCAAGAGTCAAGTTGAGAAATATAATGAGCTTGTCACTTGACTGATCTCACAAGAAACAAATTCATCAAACAGACCGCACTCTGGTACGGAGGATCACAAAGTACCAGCTGCGGACTGCGGCAAATGGCTTTTGCAAGCCCAACTTTCTTTTTTGATGAAACAAAATTTGTGCTTTCGAAACATATCAACCCATTTAAAAGGTGAGTTTGAACAGCAAACAAAATTCCCAGCTTATTCTGCGCTTTTTTTTTTAAAAAAAAAAATTTTAGCCATCAGCCCCCAACTAAAAATTACCATTGATAAAAAGTAAACAAACAAACACAAATGTCTTGTAATTCTTCTGCTGCAGCGCAGTTCAAGTTTCTCCTCTAAAAATGACCTTGAACCTTCAGTAATCAAAAAATGTTGCAAATTGCGTGTCAAGTTAAAGCAAGAAATTACAAAACCTAAATCATAAATTTGATAGTGATATTTACTGCTACAGCTTTAAAGTGATATGTGACTTCCAACACCCAAAATTGCCACAGAAAGTTATTAGACTAGGAAATTTGGGACATCTAAGGACTTTTTACCCATTTTTCACTACTTTTTCCAGCTCAAACTTTAGAATCTCACATTTTTTGCCTTTTGGAGGTTGGCAAGTCTGTTAAGTTGTTATTGTTGTATCAGTCTTGGTTGGTAAAGATAATGGTAAGATTCCATATAACCCCATACAGTTACATCAATAACATGACTGTATTCATGTTTCAAAACTATTTGTGAAATTGATGCATGCATAATAAATGTATAGGGTTATACAGAAATCTTAACAAGATAATTAACAGTATTTTTAAGAGGTTACTATAAGTATACAATAAAAATACGCTAACTAAATTCGTACCATCATCTTCCAAGTTCTTATCTTTTCCTTTCTGAACAATCCCACCACTCACAAAATTCAGTGGCCTGGTGTAATCTTTCTTTCTTTTCTTCGAGTATCCACGAGGTCCTTCGTCATCATCTGAGTCTCTCTCAGCCCACATTCCATAAATCGCTTCTTCTTTTGTCATTCTATGTCTTCTAAATCCCAAACCGAGACCCTCCATTAGGTCGCGGTCGGTGATCTCGAAATCTTCGACCTCCACGTCCTCATCCATTTTCAAACTTAAATCGATCAAACTGCTGTGTTGTAAAACCGCTAGAATTACTCAGTAGTGATGAAGGGAGCTCCAAAATTCTATAACAAAGGTATAAATGGTTTTAACAATTCCAGACGATCAAAAGGAGAAAGATGTGAACGTTCGTCCGCCATGTTGTGCGCAATGGAAGCCCACGCTTAGTGTCTTTTGTTAGTCCGCTGTACTTTATTGCGCCTCACTCTCCAAAGCTGGTCTGTAAACCTGAAGAAGGCTGGTATGGCCAGCCGAAATATTGTTATAAAAAACAATACACGGTGTTTTGAATCAGCTTTGTTTATATTTTGGCTGATTTGATCTCTTTTCTAGAGATCCAACGTATACAACTAAATTTAATCCTTCAGTAGTTCATGTATGACCCCATGAAATGTCCTGAGACACCAGTGCCATGTCGTTCCTCTAGGCACTGAAGTAAGTGACCCCCACCCCAAAGCTCCAAAGGGAGGCATTGGTCTCGTTAGATCTAGTTACAAAAAAGGTTTTCATAACTACAACAAAATAATTATATAAAATATAATCGGAAACAAAAAAATTATACGGCATATACCATTTACTCCCTTTCGATAATAATTATACCATAATTTAATTAACTAATCAATTCGATTTTTTACTCAGGATCTGTTTTCGTTTTTTAAACATTAGATGGGCATATTTGGCTTTAGTATATACACACTCAGTAATCTTGGTAATTTAAGCAATCTGCTTGGTTAGCTATCTTAGACTATGACGTTTTAGTAAAGTCCAACTAGTGGACACTTTGGGGCGGCACATACCTATATGGGTTATATAAGGGAGTACCCCCCCCCCGAATATGCTAGAAACAAATATTGGCCAGCTGGGGGGGGAAGGGGTATTAATTTTTGTTGTTACATGATCGAGTCGATTAGTGTGTCTTATCTTGTCTTGGCTTGATAATTATTAAAATTATCATTAATTTCTTTGAGATTTAATGAAAGACTGTTGGCTTGGACACTGGCCCCAGATGTTCAAAAGTCAACATCGGATAACGCTATCCATCGGATATATCACTATCCAGTGGATAAGTCCTGGGAAACCAATTGCGTTATAGCTAGGTATTGTTTCTAATCAAATGTTAAAAAAGCGGAAAAGACAGGGAAGATACTTTAGGGATGACTTGGCGTTCGGAGCGTTGTTACTTTCGAGGAGTCGCTACTTCTGGGATTTGCTGAGGACTGTGAAATTTTATCGCTACTTTCGGGGCTCATTCCTTTGGGTACTTCACGGTGCACTGTGGTACCATTAGTGTACTTTATCATGCAGGTATTGTGAATGTGGGTAGCTTCTGTTTTTGCGACCTTGTGATCCTGTGGTTTGAATCGTAACATAAATAACGGTAAGTGGCTGGCTACAGAACCGGTGGTAACTGTTGCTGCTAATTGTTTTCGAAACCCTTTCATGGATGTGCGAGTATCAGTTTTGCAACCCTTCCCCCTATCAGTAACGCGGGATAAGGATATACAGTCAAACCCCGTTACTGACGAATACTGAGGGGGCCATACAAAGTGTCCGTATTAACGGGGTGCCTGTATTAAGCGGGTTGAATTTAGAGAAAATGTAACGTATCTGGTAGCCCGTGAACAGGCTATCCATTTGGGGAAAGGGTGAAAAAATTGGGAGGAGAGGGCCCCAAATACAGGGTCTGTTCACAGGCTACGTATCATGGGACGAAAAATTGGATTTACGACACTTTTGACACGCGTCAAAAGTTAAATCAAATATGGTATTGGCTTTGACGTCACCTTTGACGCGCGTCAAAGATGTCGCCAAATATATAACCTCTGTGCTTACTCCTTTGACCTCGGTAAAGGTGAAGTCAAACTGGTAACAACTTTGACTTCTCCTTTGACGTGCGTCAAAGATCAAGTCAAATGCATCAATGCTTTGCTATTCCTTTAACCCTTATCAAAGGCGTTGTCAAATATGCTGGTAACTTTGACTTTACCTTTGACGCACGTCAAAGATAAAGTCAAAAGAGTAGTGGCTGTGACCACACCTTTGATACTAGTCAAAAATGAAGTCAAATACGACCGCTACACTTTTACAACACTTTTGAATGGTGTCAAGGGTGAGAGCAAATATGCAATGAAGTACTTCTACAAACACTTATGTCGAAACTGATTTTAAGAAAGGAAATTAAAAAGCTGTATTTGAATACTGTTTTAAAGATATTTATACGACAATACCGGACACAGGCTGGTAATCATTGTAATTGGTGTTTATAATTATTTTTGAAAATGTTCTGGAATATGTACTTTTTCGAGGTGAATTAAGTGAGTTTTGTTTTTGTCTTATCTTGAGCGGATCATTTTCTCCTTGATCGATTAATATACGATGAATAAATGATAGCGACGCAAAACAATGACTCAACAACTGGACGATGGAAGACTGAACCCAAGCAAGACACCCTGTTTTTGGCGCGAAATTGTCGCGGCTGCAAACTCTCTCCGCCCGCGCAAACAAACAAACTACGCAGATCTGAAGAAAACAAAAGCTGCTTTTTTATACGAAGCAGCCCAGCTTTTTTTAAACAAATATTTTCGCCCTTATCTCTGATAGAGTTTAGACTACAAACTTGTTCAAAAGGTACGTGTCATTCTTTTCTATGTGTGCATGCAATAGTTCTTCTTCAAACTTCATAGTTGTTTTACTATGTTAAGCTTACAGAAACCAAGTCCGAACAGGCGTTTATATCGTGCTTGGGAGCTTTTCTGATCGTTAAATCTGGTTCAGTAAACTATAAAAATCTTTCTGTATCACAGTAGAGTTTACATTAGATCAAGCCCTTTTTCTTAATAGGGTTAATGCATTTCTGTAAAAGTAATGCCTGGCTTATATTTCACAATGCAATTCAACTCAAAACTTCATGCGAGAACCTACTAACATCAAGATTAACCAACTCTGGTTTTTCTAACAGTTTATATTTATCTGCGAGAACTACTCAGGTAATGAAATAATATAAGACTTACATATATCTTTTTTCATTGACAGTGTACTTCAATAAAAATGTCTGTACCAGGGTGATGGGCATATTACTGAAGCAAGTACATAAGCTTATTTGAACAGGATTCAGTGCAGTTTATCAAACAAAGAGGTGTGATTATTTGAAGACTTCGGATGTTTTGCGAACGTGAGTATCTCTTTCTATTGATTTTCTGGGTTCTATACGTAATGGGGCTCATACTGCATAATTGATTTTTAAAATATTCCATTGATTTTTTTACCACTACAGTGGCAGCTGGGTATGTTTCAACATTTAATAACAATCATTCAAACATACCGAGCTGTCCCTTCATTATTGTAACTGGACAATAACTTTGGGGGTTAAAAAGGTAGAAAAATAGCCGCGTAGCAAGCTTTTCCGCGCGAGTTTTGTGCAAGAGGGCAAAAAAAGAGGAAGGAGGGGCCGGGAGGGGCTAACTCGCGCAATAACTCGATTGGAAACGCTTGTTATGCAGGCTAGGTATAATATAAAGTGTTTCTTTAGTTTAATTTTAAGCTTTGGGCATAGAGGGAAATTTTGATTGAATTTTCCTGGACCGTTATTATGTGATAATAAGGCTCGATTCAAACGTCAAATTTGACAGGTGACGAAACTTAATGACAATACATGTACACGAAATGTAATGTTTCCATTCAAAAGCATTAGGTTCGCTACACATTTTTAACAGGGTCTTTAAGTTTTGATAAAGGTAAAGAGAAAGGGGGATTTTCTGAAGAAAAGGAGCGATAGTAAAAAGGGAGTTGGGTCAAAAAATTTATTTAAAACACTATGACTGAGCTTTTTATCTCAAATTTCTATATTTTTTTTACAATTATTTCACAGATAAAAGAAGCAAGGCAAAGTGATAAGTCTCCAGTGGGAAAAAAAAGCACACAACAGAGGAAGATTGAAGTTAGATACATGGCGTTTGTCTTTCACTTACATCAAGAGTCAAAAGCACTCTAGAATAAAAATCTTCGCAAAGATAACATCAAGACAGATAGGCTCCTGATCAAGAACATTTCTTACTTACCATGATTTTAGCACTGGCTTTCGTGAGAGAGTGTTTTAAACTATTTTGCAGGTTGCCGTCCGTGACAACAGCGTGAATCTGGAACATTTATAGTGCTTCAAAAATTTGCGGCAGTCATTATGATTGTCCATTGACAAACTGCATTGAGTACTTTAGACAATAAATCGTGAAAATGTTTTTAAAAAACCATTTTTATGCGTTTAAAAAAGTTTTAATCGGAATTATTCAGCTTTCTAATCATCTAGTGAGGTTTTAGGACAATAAAGTACAAGAATGAGAACTCAATCTCTTATCTGTCCACCTTTTTAAACGGTATCCAGTTCGCAATTGAATTTGACTGAAAATCTCAAGTTGGATTCTAGCCTGTATATCAAGCGCTTATGACTAGCGAGGCAATAACGCGGCATTCGCGCGAAACGCGAGGAGAACGAGGAATTCACGCGAAGCGCGAGACGAGCGAGAGGCGCGATGCGAGGGGAGGAAAAAAAACAAACATATTTGGCAACACCTTTGTTAAACCTTTGACTTAAATCTCACAAGCATTTGACGACAACTTTGTCACACATTTGACCTGAGGCTCAGACACTTTTGACGACATTTTTCACATTCTTCGCTAAGGACCAGATAGCTTCTTTTCAATTATAAAGTAAATCATTGTGTTTTTGAACTAAGTGTTTCGTGTTTGTGTTTATTTCATTGCGTGATTGCGACCGAGTTTGATTATAGAATTCAGTACAACCGGTTCAGAGTTGTACTGCATGCAGTTGGTAGTTTGAACGTTAAACATGAATTACGATCGAAAAAAATAAAGCAATTCTGTGTCATGCAGACATTTCCAAACGATATTTCTCTGGTTGCCACTTGAAAATCGTGTTTTACTTTTTGCATGAATTAAAGCAAAGGTCAAGGAGTAGTGACGTCACTGGACGGCATTAACGGCCGGTCGATTCAGACGTTACTGAGGGAGTAATAACGACTCGAAGTAATCGGATGAAATTCAGGCTAAGCCACTGCCTCATTTGCGCGAAAAGGAAGGAGGGAAGGAGAAAACGGGTACCTCCTTCCCATGATCCCTTGCGCTTCGTCACCAGTCATTCACCTGTCACCTACGTTTCGCAGTGTTTCGTGCTGCCCCTCTGTACGGCGAAAAACGAAGCGCGAGGAGGAGGTGGATTCAACAATGTAATTCACCTGAGCATGTGATCTTTATAATGAGGAACGCCTTATTGGACTAGCGAGAAGTGCTAACTGACACTGAGGGCAGAATCTTAAAATGTCTGAAAGCTAAACAAATTTTTTTATTAACCTTCTCATAATAAGTTGTTAAATTCTATTTTCCAAGTGTTACAGTTCAAAGTCTTTTACTTTTGTTACAGATGTTTCTTGATTACATTATTACAAAAAGTTGAATAACTGAATGCAGTTGCTTAATCACCACTATAATTACTTCTAGTCCTATATCTAGGCTTTCCTGCATGCCGGAAAGTACTATAAAAAGAGACAATTATATAAGGCATTTTACATCACATTCGGGCTTGGTACAATCACATTGGCACCTTCTTTTACATTTAGAACACAACTGACCACAGTGGCCACATTCTTGAACCGCAGCATTTATACACGTAGCATTATTTGGGGCGCTGATTCCTGGCAAAGGACAAAAAATATATTGATTACATGTTATTTTGAATGGTATTGAAATTCAAGCAGGTTAATTGTTCGTTTTATTTTCCTCTTGATAAAAACCGAGAATGCTGATGCCTTTTCTGAGAAAACGAAGAAAAAATGTTGTATAATTAAGAAGGATTTGTCAGTCGTGCGCGAAAAATTTGCTTCAATCAATCAGAAACACTACCAAGATCTGGGTACTGAACGCATACCTACTGTAAAGGGAATCGTGTGTATCAAGACGTTTTGATTTGGAGATTGAAAATAGGCTGATGAGTAGTTTGCAAGGGTTCTTAATGACTGAATGATAGGCGACTTGTAGCTAAAGAATCAGAAAGTTTGGAATAATGTAATGGCAATTAAAAGAATTAAAATATCAAGTTTTACCTTCACTTGGTACAGCACACACTGCTATGGCAACAGCAATCACCAATAAAATCACCGGACGATTCATCTTGCCTGAAGTTGAAAAAAACATTTCAGCTACTCAATGAGGAGCCACTGACAAAGGAGTTGCACTGGACAGTTTCTACATGAAAGAAGGTGAATAGAACTCTCATTCTTAAATAATAAATTTCCCTTTACCTCAGTAAGTGAGACCAAGAGAGCTCATTCTCTCTTGGTGACGCTGAGACAAAGACTCAATTCCAAAACTTTAAAGAAAATAGTGACATAAAGATTTCATAGTTTTTGTAAATTTTCTCAGCTAAAAAAAATCTTTTAACAACGAGCTCCTATCCATGAAAGTAAATCGGCAGTTGACGATTATTGTAATAATAAAAAAATGCACAACAAACCGCCAACGGGCAAGTCAACTTACTGTCAGTTAAGCATGGTTTACTTACAGAAGGAAAAAAGTTACTCAAAACTAAGACAATTTAAAAAATAGAACCTCAGCCTTAAACGTTTTGTGGCAGCATGCTTAAAAAAGTCCATGCCACATTGAAGACTCGGAAATTCGTTTTCAAAAGGAAATGTACTGGTATGAGTACAGTACTTCTTACATGGGGCACTTGAACAACATTACTGGAGAATGAGATATACAAATCTCCTAGAATTGCCCTCACTGAGGGTCCACAAGAGTCACAAGACGAATTTTATTTCTTGAGCATCGCATTTTCTTTTCTGACCAATGACCAGAGCAAAAGGCTCCCTTTCTTTTTCATATTTTTTTGCGATGTCTTCATTAAAAAAGAAACATAACGGCATGCAAAAGATTCTGCGTCTGATTGTTGCCCAGATATAATAAACAAAAAGTCCACAAACATTACTTATAGAACAACACCGACGCGGTAAAAAAAGACCAACCTTGTAAATATATTTGCCTGTTTTGGGTGAAGATAACGCTTTGTCTTCTCTTTCTGAAACGAGTTAAACTGACAGCTGCTACTATCAGTCCTCCTGCAACAGAATCGTTTACGTCCTTTTATAATCAGATAACTCGGGATGAAAAACAAACCACTTAAACAGTTGAGTGACATGTGTAATTGTCCAAGTTAACAAAGAACAAAACTGGTCATAAAGTTAGCCTGCTTTCGCCATGGAAAATAAAAACTCTGACGGTAATACCAAAGCTACCGAACTACCTACTAAATATGAAGTTGAACCCACATTTCAACTTAAAAAACGTTTTGATCCAAATAGTAGTACCCAAAATTATTTCCTACAAAGACCAACATTATTTGCTGTGGTATGTTTATAATGTCGGTAAAATATTCAATATTAGTTATGCACCTTAAACGTTCGTTCGTCATTCGTGTCAAGAGTATAATTTGCCAAAAAATGAAAAAACAAAAACAAACAAACAACTTAAATGGGCAATCAACTTTTTGATTGCCTTCTGATCACGTATTGTAGTGGAAGATTAAAAAATATCAAACAAGTACGTTCCAGACTGAAATTGGAATTTGAAAATGTGGGCCGGGGAAAACCGGAGTAACCGGAGGAAAACCTTTTGGAGCACAGAGAACCAACAACAAACTCAAACCACATATGGCGGCAGAATGCGCGCCAAAACGTAGCGTTTGTGGCTTGTATAGGGGGAGTCATAAAAGAGTTGCTTATAGTTGGTAACGGGCTACTTCAATAGTGCAAATATTCTGCTAGAATTTCAAGAAATAGCGTTTCTATGGCTCAGACAATTCAAATTCCTGGAGCACGCCCCAGGATCACCCTACTTTACATACTTTACGGCCCCAACTCTACCCACCCATTTTGTTTCATGTCTTTTTTTTTAAGATTGAACAACTGGTTACAATATCCCGGCCTTACTTGACTGTCTATGTACTTAAGAGTGCACCAATTTAAAGTTTTACGGAAAGATTACCATGAACCTCTACCAGAGATCACTGAATTACCTTCAGTGCTTGCCAATAGAAGACATCACCAAGGTCCGGCCCCTGTAGGACAGATTGATAGTCTAAACTACGATGTTTGTTGAAACTGACTTGAATTTATCAAGACTGCAATTTATCAAGTACAGCTTGATAAGTTTTGTTTTTACTTTATCATCTTTTCATTTTACTTAATTACAGGGCGGATCAACCCCAAAACGGGCTAAACAAGACGGGCCCGACAAGATGCCCCTGCTAAGCAGACTATCTTTTAGGAGCAAAAACAAGAACATTTGAGGTGTTGGTTGACTTGAAAACGTTAATCATAATAGAGAAAAGATTGACATTGGAAATCATTGACCCCTGACAACTTTCAGGAAAAGTCCAGAAATATGTGGCGTTTTTACATGTTGTTTGGCCGCTTCAAAAAGTTATAAATAACCACTTGTCGGCGTGAAACCTCGTGTCACCTAGCTTCCCAGGATAAACAAGGCCAAACAGTTGGATATTCATCGTGCACAGCTTTTATGCGTCACTGCTGTTGAAGTAGGTTCTTTTATTCTGCAGTGCTCTGCTCAATTTTGTAATAACTTCCTGACGTATTTTGTAATAGGCGCTGCGTAACTAAGTTTCGCATTGTGCAAGAAGTGTTGCGGCTCGTTTGAAAAAAGGATCGGAGAATTTTGTAATAATGGTCCATCTACGCAATTTGTAGCAATGTCTTGACGCAAATTGCTGTCGGTGTTGTTTTTGCTAGAAAAATAAAGCACAACAATTGCCGAGAAGAACCAAAAATCACTCTATTCATTCTTGGGAAAGAAACCTTAAAAGTTCAAGGTTATAGGGAGGATTATTTAAAGGCAGCCTAGGTTACACCTACTTTAAAGGCTATATTACGGTTTAGACGAGTATTTAATGTCGAAACGGAGTTAAGTTTGCACTAAGATAACGAGTCAAAGCTGACAGAGCTAGACTGAATCATTCTAGTTTAGTGTAATTTAGCAGGTCATGCTATTGTGTTCCTTTAATTGCCACATGCGGCATATGCAATTTTATCTAATAAATCTGCAATGTCACATAAACGTACAGTAAAACGAGAAAAAATAACGAAGAAACTATAAACCTCCTGCTAAACTAAGCCAATAATTCCCAGAAATTGAGAACGAGGCATATGATGACAGTAGTTAAGGAATAAAGGTTTATATAATGCAGAACGTTTTAGTGCGTTAAATCCCATGGAATATCTCTCTCCTTCACGGAGGCTGAGAATTCCAAAGAAAAAATTTACAATTGAACAAGAACGAGGCAAAAGGCCTGCTCTTTCGCAGTCCCATCGTCCCGCCCGCGCACTTTCTTTTCATCTCTCCCCACTCCCTGGAACACAAAGAGGAGAACTGTTGTCCTAAACAGGGGTATGTATTTAAGAAATTTTTTGTCCTAAGCAGAGTCAGGGTTTCAAACACTCAGCAGCTTACCTATATACCCAAATATTGGTCGAGTGCCCCCCCTGGGCTCTCCTAACCCTAACCTATACCCAAATATTGGCTGAGTTCCCCCCACCCCGGGGTCTCCCAACCCTAACCCTAGCCTGTACCCAAATATTGGTCGAGTACCCCCCTTCCCCGGAAGCAGAAGCCTCTACAAGTACGAGAAAGAGCACGTACTTACGTTATGTTTACACTAAATACCGTATAGTTTTTGCGCCGGCGCGGAAACCATACCGGATAGGGCTTCTGTCCACACATAAGAACGGTGATTTCGGCGCGATTTCTGTAACGGAAGCAAAGCTACGCCGCGCTGATATCTT
>NC_133203.1:49543865-49556365 GCF_958299795.1 Porites lutea
CCAGTTTCGATCCCGAAGAGAGGACAGATCGAAGCACTTTAGGAACAAACCTGGAAAGAAACTGAAGCTTGATCGTAAAGTGAATAACCCCTTTTAATCGAAAGGCGACCATCTTTCATAATCATGACACCAATGTTTATCTTCGTCTGACAATCTACGTTACCTTTAGCTTTTGCAGAAATCTCGCTGTAGTTGTTTTCGTCGACAAAAGGAATAGCAAAATCGCTCTCCGCGTCTTCCCCCATTTTGTTCTGCGTCACTTCGTAAAGGACGCGTGGCTCTCAGCGTGGGTCATCTACGCGGAACACATTCGCGCTATGTGATTGGTTGTTGTCTAATCCCCCTTGAGATCTGTGCTGTTAAAAATAACTCGAGACGAATTACCTATGGAATAGGGTGTTTATGGGGGATGCCCTCTCTATCCCCTTTATAGTCTCTTGTTTTCACCATATCAGTCATATCAGTCATATCAGTCCTTAATTACGCTTGCATTCAAATTGCTCCCGTGAACAAGGCTAAAGACTGTTTTCTCTTTCAACAAACATATCCCACAAATTTTTTGATTATATTCATTCAGTTGGCAAATGATGTCAGGGATCTCAATACCAATGCAAGCTTAGATCAGGACTCAACGCCCACGTGACACTGACATCATTTTCTTCGGCGTCCATACTATACATGGATAACTAAAATAACTAGCATCGCCTCATTGGTGGAATGGGTTCTGATTTAACCGTTGATGATCACTCAAACTAGTGTAAAATGTCTGGACCACGAAGTAATTGTCAGCCAGTTTCAGTTTATGCAAACAAGATGCAATAACGTTAACTCATGTTTGGTTGGATGTGTGCAGCACAGTTTTAAAGTATGCGGAATAAATTTTCTTAGGATTAGGGATCTACAACACTAGTAAAATCTCATTTCACCATTTGAATTCCCATCTTCTCATTCATGGAAAGATTTCACTGTTTCGATTATTATTCTTCACCGATTTTAGAAGGGTGTTTCTGTTTTGTTTTGCACATAAATGGATACACAGATTCGTTACTTGGTGCACCTACCGTCATTTTGAATAAGGTGACTTGCGGTTATATAAGCAATGAATGACCCACACCCTTCAAATCCAGCAAGTGGCCAAAGTGGGACTCGGAACCATGGACCGCCGTATTGCGAGTCCAATGTGTTGACCACTCAACCATGCTGCCTTCAGACGTCAGTAATCCCACACTTTAGACTTAAGCTGTGTCATCACTAATTAAAGAGCTTTTTTTTTTTCTTTAGAATGCTGTGGCGGTCGGAGCTGGAGTTGTAGATGCTTTGGGGTAAGATTAAAAAGAAGAAAGGTTTTGCAGTTAACTTTCCTTCTGAAAGTGATTTGTATGAAATTGTCTATCCTAGCCCCGCTGACCTCGTTTCATCGTGTGGCGGGACTCTCTTTAATTAGTTGCCTTTTCCACGTATGGCGTTTTCCCAGTCACTCTCGGTCAATTCACTTCGGTAAGGTATCCGAGGCGAACGGCATTTTCGCTTAGACCACGTGACCCGAAACGCTTTGGCCGCGCGGAATAATGAGGCGGAGAGACGTACATAGCCTTACGTAGCCTTAAATACGTAGCCTGCGTGGGAAGGCGTTTGAATGGGAACAAAGGAAACAACTGTGGGAATAAGGCAGGAAATCAGATGCGCGGCCGCAGGAACGGAATGGGGCGCGGGAACTCCGAAAGAAGTAAGGAAGAAGATCTACCGTCGTGCTTTAAGCTTGAATTCACTTCTATTATTTAGAAACAGTCATCTTTCCCCATGCAAATTTTTATTTTGAAGGTTTACGCGGCATTGTAACGCGGCATTGCATTTTAACGCCTTACGCATGCGCACAGGACCTAACATATCAACGCTTCAGTATTTCGAGTTTGGACATTCTCTTTGCTTGGCAATCTGTGGTTGGACAAGCAAAGACAGCGAAGAGGGGACACAAGGAGGGGTCACGAGTTCACGAACAACTATTTTGCGTTTCACGAGTCACCAAACGAATATTGTAATTATTGACCTTTGATCTCGGCCACCTGTTCGAGTGATCTCTGCGTTGCTATAAATTCCTGGGAAGCCTGCTGTAGGTGGGTCTGAGCGCAAAATAGTGTGAAGTTACATCAAAAGACTCGAAAGTGAAGTTAAATCAAGCAACCAGGTGATAGTTAAGGCCAAATTAACGATTTATTTTCTTCATTAATGGTCTTCAGTGTCCGTGTATACAATCGAGGAGTTTGGCAGTTCACGTTCACGAAATGCACTCCATCACGATTAACAGAACAGTTTTTCAGTTTATCACGATTCACTAACACCAAAATTGGTCGATCATGGCATCACGAAAATAAGCTTGCGTCCCTCCCTCACCCCTCCCCCCCACCCCCCTCCCCTCAGCGAATACTACGTAGCTCAGAAAGAGTGAAAGAAACACAGTAGTTAGCTGAGCTTACTCAATTTATTTATTCCTAAAAATACAGTTAACATTCTGACACCAATAGCCAATAGTTAATGCTCTGTCTTAAAACATCTTAAAATGGCTCAGCAATTTTGTATTACAGGTAGTTGTTTAGTTTCCATGTTTACCTTTACGTTCAAAACATTTACTTTTGTTTTAGTTCATTGATGAAATTTCTTTAAAAAGTTGACAAACAGAAAATGTTTGCTCAATCTGTGATTTGCTTCTTACTGACTTTCTTGCATGCGAAGGGTATTACTTCAAAGTAAATGCTTTATTTATAGCAAATGTGGACCTTACAAACAATACATAATTCTAATTCAACTCTGTCGCAAGTACAGATGCATCCAGCAATACACTGTCCTTCAGTACACAGTTGGACGCAGTTGGATGAACAATTAGCAGCAGGAAAACCGTGGACTGTAGGACCTCCTGGCGAAAGAAATAAAAGTGTTTGATTGTCATGGAATGAGAAATTGGTTGTAAACGGATGTTCCTCGCATATACAGAGGTTCAAAAACGAATTATTAAAATATCGCTGTCGTGTGGAAACTAATTAAACGCGCTTGCGTGGACGTAGTCTTCAGGTCATCAAAAAATAAAAAGTTTAGAAAAGGTAAGTATATTGCTGAGTAGGTTAAAGGGTTCCTCTGAAATAACTGAATGCTAAGTGATTTGCAGCTAGAAAAGGCGTTTGAAAGTTTGAGATGAAGTGGAAAGAAGAAATTAAACCTTACCTTCGGTTGCCATGAAAGCAAAAATTACTATGGCAACAGGGATGAGTAACAAAATCACCGGGCGATTCTTCATTGGCTGAAGAAGAAAAAAAAATTCTTGGATGCTCAATGACAAGCCACAAAGGCTTCGTACTACATAGTTTCCAGCTGAGTTTCTACATGACACTAACGTGAACTCTTTTTTTTCCTTTATCTTTGTTGGTAATACCGAGAAAAAGACACAACTCCAAAATCTTAAAGAAAATAGTGACTTATAAATAAAGATCTCCCATCAAAAACTTTTTGTAAATTGTTTCAGCTAAAACAAATCGTTTAACCAACAGCGAGCTCCAATCAACGAAAGTGAATCGGTAGACAAAAGTCGACATTTATTAAATGCAAGAACAACCAACGCCATCGGGCAAATCAATCTGTCAATAGCACAGTTTACTTACAGCAGGAAACAAATTACTGAAAACTAAGACAAACACTTAGAACCTTAAACGTTCTATAGCAGCATGCTCCCAGTATTAAAAAAGATCGAAAGCGCCACATTCAAGATTGGAAGATACTTTTTCAAAAGGAAGTCTACTGAATACAGTACCTCAGGCATGGGGCACTTTAAAAACGTCTCCTAAAGAATGAGATACAAGTTTCAGAAGTCGAATTTTGATTCCTGAGCTTTTTCTCTTTTGACCGATGACCAAAACCAAGGCGCACTTTTCTGAGGTTTGATACAAGTTTCCCTTCAATGTTCCTTTCTTTTTCACGTTTTTTGCGATGTTTGCAAAAAAAGAAATAAAACAAGCCGAGATTCTGTCTGATACATGCCCCGATATAACAACACCGTCGCGGTAAAAAAACAAAACAAAACAAACAAACCTTGTAAAAATATTTACCTGTTTGGGTCAATAACGCTTCGTCTTCTCTTTCTGAAACGAATTTAAAATGCCAAGCTGCTGTACTATTCCTTCTTCAGGGCAGACAACAATTAACAACAGATTCGGCAGTTTACATCCTTTTATGATCAGATGATTGAGGATGAAAAACAAACCACTTAAACAGTTGAGTGACATGTGTAATTGTCCAAAGTATCAAAGAACAAACTGGCCATAAAGTTAGCCCGCTTTCGCCATGGAAAATAAAACTCTGACGGCTATACCAAGCTAACGACTATCTACTAAATATGAAGTTGAACCAGCATTTCAACTTGAAAAACGTTTTTGATCCAGTTGTCAGTACTCAAATTATTTCCCACAAAGACCAACATTTTTTGCTGTGGTATGTTTGTAATGTCGCTTAAATATTCAATATTAGTTATGCACCTTAAATGTTCGTTCGTCATTCGTGTCAAGAGTATAATTTGCCAAAAAATTAAAAAATGAACAAACTTAAATGGGCAATCAACTTTGTGATTGCCTTCTGATCACGTATTGTAGCAGAAGATTAAAAAATAACAAACAAGTACATCCGGCGGTTTTGAGGACCCGGGAAAACGGGAGTAACCGAAGAAAAACCTCTCGGAGCAAGGGAGAGAACCAACAACAAACTCAACCCACATATGGCGGCGGAATGCGTGCCAAAACATAGTATTCTGGTATTTGTGGCTTGCATAGGGGGAATAATAAAAAAGTTGGTTAATTGGTAGGGGGCTACTTCAACGATGCAAATATTCTGCTAGATCAGAATGTCAAGAAATAGCCTTTCTAAGGCTCAGAAAATTCAAATTTTACGGGAAGTTACCATGAACCTCTACCAGAGACCACCAGAGACTGAATTACCTTCAGTGCTTGCCAATAGAAGACATCACCATGGTCACCCCTGAAGGACAGATTGATAGTCTAAACTACTGTGTTTGTTGAAACTGACTGGAATTTATAGAGACTGCAATTTATCTAGTACAGCTTGATAAGTTTTTTTTTTTGACTTTATCATCTTTTCATCTTACTTAACGGGCGGTCAACCCAAAAATGACTAAACCAGAGGGGGGAGGGGGGGCAACAAGATGCCCCTGATACGCCTACTATCTGCTAGGAGCAAAAACAAAAACATTTGAGGTACTGGTTGCCTTGCACACGTTAATCATAATAGAGAAAAGATTGACATTGGAAATCATTGACCCCTGATAACTTTCAGGAAAAGTCCAGAAATATATAGCGTTTTTAGATGTTGTCATTTGGTCACTCACTTCGGGCGACCAAGTGAGTGAGCCGCTTCAAAAAATTATAAATAACCACTCGTCAGCGTGAAACCTCTTGTCACCTAGCCTCCCGGTATAAACAAGGCCAAACAGTTGGATATTCATTGTGCACAGCTTTTATGCGTCAATGCTGTTGAAGTAGTTTCTTTTAATCTGCAGTGTTCTGCTCAATTTTGTCATAACTTCTTGACGTATTTTGTAATAGGGGCTGCGTAACTAAGTTTCGCATTGTGCAAGAAGTGTTGCGGCTCGTTTGAAAACTGAAGGATCGGAGAATTTTGTAATATTGGTCTGTCTACGCAATTTGTAGCAATTTCTTGACGCAAATTGCTGTCGGTGTTGTTTTTGCTAGGAAAATAAAGTACAACAACTGCCGAGAAGAACCAAAAATCACTCTATTCATTCTTGGGAAAGAAACCTTAAAGATTAAGGTTGTAGGGAGGATTATTTAAACAAAGCCTAGGTTACACCCACTTTAAAGGCTAAATTGCAGTTTAGACGAGTATTTACAGCTGTATTTAATGTCGAGACCAAGTTAAGTTTGCACTAAGATAACGAGTCAAAGTTCACAGAGCTAGACTGAATCATTCTAGTTTAGTGTCAGGGGCGGATGCAGGATTTTTTTAGGCGGGGGTGCACTCGTCTCTTGCTCTACTTCAACACCAATAAACCACATAGTTTTTTTTTTGCAGAATACCAGTTGTATTAGAAAACCGCAGGTCATCTCGAGGGGGAGGGGGGTGCGCACCCCCTGCACCCTCCCCTTAGATCCGCCCCTGAGTGTAATTTAGCAGGTCGTGCTATTTTTTTCCTTTAATCGCCACATGGGGCATATGCAATGCTATCTAATAAAGCTGCAATGTCACATAAACATAAAAAGAGAAAAAAAATAAGGAAGAAACTAAACCTTCTGCTGAACTGAGCCAGTAATTTCCAGAAATGGAGAACGAGACATATAACAGTAGTTGAGGAAAAAAGGCTTATAGAATGCAGAACGTTTTAGTGCGTTAAGTCCTATGGAATATCGCTCTCCTTCACAGAACCTGGGTATTCCAACGAAAAAAATTACGATTTAACAATAGTAAGAGCGGGGAATTGGAAAGAGGGAAAAGGCCTGCTCTTTCCCTGTCCCATCGTCTGCCGCGCGATTTTTTTTTCGTCTCTCCCCACTCCCTTGAACACAAAGAGGGAAGAGTGTTGTCCTTAACAGGGAATGTATTTTAGGAATTTTTTGTCCTAAACAGGGTCAGGGTTTTAAACACTCAGAGGCTCACCTATACCCAAATATTGGTCGAGTACCCCCCTGGGGTCTCCTAACCCTGACCTGTACGCAAATATTGGTCGAGTACACCTCTTCCCCGGGAGCAGAAGCCTCTACGGATACGAGAAAGAGCACGTACTTGGGTTATGTTCACACTAAATACAGGAAGGCTTTTGCGCCGGCGCGGAAACCATACCGGATAAGGCTTTTGTTCACACGCCGATATCTTAAGTGAAGAGCCACATATCGGATAGGTCTTCACACTATACCGATAGTTTTTCAAAAAACTATCCGGTAAAGTATGAACATAGCCTTATTGTTAGAAACTCGAAACAGCACAGTGATAGATTGGATTGGTACATACTTTATTTTCACAGTGAGATCAAAACATAAAAGTAAAAAAACAAACAACTTTGTTACATTGTGTAGATAAGTAAAAATGCCATTTATTTACAACAATCAAGGTGCCAGTCAAAGGTTTTTCTCCTAAAGAATCTAGCGGCGAAACCGGGACAACGGAGCCGATTTATTTCATCCTTGATATTTAAAGAACCCGACCTTTAGAGCCATAGAAAAGGACGACAAATCAAGGATACATACAAATATTAATTTTCACCATATCAGTAAAATATCATGTGCGCAATGCTTTCGAAATTCTCTTCAGATATATTACAGAATCATAACTCTGTGACTGACTGACTATACCATAAATCTTCCATCTCCAGAATCTTGAATAAAGGCACGCAACAGTAACTTAACGATTCTAGTCTTCGTCTTGTTTACTTGATGACAAGTACAGTTTTCGCAAACATTTGCTTTCATTTGCTTTTTCAAAAATTCAGATTTCAATATTTCTGGGCAAAAATTCGTCTTGTGATGAAATCCTGAGTTCACAAAGAAAAAGCTGTTTTGAAAAGTTTGAAGTCTTTTGTTACCTTTACAAACAGCAACGCTAGGATTTTCTTGTATTTTCAAACGTTTTTTCTCTAAACTAAGGCAAACACCGAGCTCATGCCAGGCACTTTGTTTCTGTATTTCAGTATCACCTAATATCCACACGCTTGGGAGTGAATATTTGACAATTATTCCACTCGTGCTTGTTGAATACAAGACGCTTATAGCCAACTCGACACTACCAACTCATATGCAACGCGCGCTCGTGGAATCATTTTGTTAAATATCCCAGATAGCGAACCGATCAGATCAAGGAGTGTAAAAATACTAATGGAGATTGCATTGAAATTGGTATTTTGAAATTGGTTGATTTAAGCTACAGGGGCAGTCCAGTTTTTAATATAACCAAGGACCAAAGTGGCGATATTTACCTCAAGTGCTCTGGTCTGGTGAGCTAAAAACATTGGAATTCTAAAAAACATGTGATGCTAAGGAATATGACACAAAAAACCCACAAAATATAAATAAATATATACTGGCTTAATCACCTATTGTAATAATTATGATTATGTTTTCATAAGGCATGATTACAAGTGTCTTTTGAGTACTTCTATCATCTCTGATGGAGGATGCTTCTCAAAACAGACATTGTAGATGGCTGTAAGAAGCGGATACCTAAAAACAAACAAAGCCGTGAAGCAAAGGAAAGGTCAAATCATTTTAAACATTAAAAAAAATCAAATGACAACAGCATTTTCCAATCCTCAAGGCATTGCAGAGGTCCTGTTATGGTAAAATTCCGATAACTGAGACGACCATGAAACAGCAACATAAGACAGATGAAATGGCAACAAATCACATAAAAATGGGTTGAAACTACAATGACTCCAAGGACAATCACAATTACAATAGTACTGAATACCAACAGCAACATAGCTATCTCCTCACCATGCAAAGAGACCTGTTTTGTAATTTAACTTGGGACATATGTACCAGACGGCTGTTGCTAAAATGTCAAGTTGCCAGGTACATGCAATTAGTAGAAGGGGAATGGACCATTTTCGATATATCAAATTCATACTTGGCTCCAAGGCTAGGGGGAATAAAACAAAAAAATGTATTATTCATTGCTGAGCCTCAGGATGATTTCTTTTGTTTTATTCCCCAAAGCCTTGCAGCCAAGTATGAATTTTAATATATCGGAATTGGTCTATTGTCCAGCTAGGAAGTTCTTTTGGTTCCAGTTTCTTTTTGTCCCCTATGAAAGTAGCCGGAGGAAATCCCTGACCCTTAGTGACAGCCCTGTCTACCCACTCCCCACCCCCGTCCCCCACTTAGAAGGTCTCATTTCAATATCATCAAAATGATGAACAAGACAGAGTTGACACTATTGTTACTTACTCATCCAACAAATCATTTTCCTTGAGAAGATGATAAACTTCATAGACAGTGTGTGGTCCCTGAAGCTTTTGTCCACCCAGCATATACTGCTCTACCTCCTCAAATGTCTTAAGAATCACAACAAAACACAAGTTAGGATGAACTCAGCACTGGTTACTAACTAATGACACTGATTTGCTGTTCAGTTTGATAAACCTTCTATTAAATTTGAAAACAACAAAAACTAAGGATAATACAGTAATGGCCTATCTTAAGAACCAAGACTTTTCCATGATAGCTTGAACGGGTTTTCATCTTATATGCATGCCATGTCTACTAAGCATTAATTATTTTATGCTATTCAAGATTTTCCTGAAGTGGAAAAGTTGTTTACTACATACCGGTAGTCAAAATGGATGTGGCCCTACCAGAGAAACATGTAATGGAAGTCTAACTTATACTATAATCAGATAATAAAAACAGCACAGTAACTGGTTTGCTCTATCACCAGGTATCATTTTCTGTGAGCAGCCTCTTTTTTTGCCAAGTTACCAGGGTAGCATTCACAAGCAGCAAGCAGTGAAGCTGTACGCGGCAAAAAATGAGGGCATAAGCCCAAAGAGGAAGAAAAGTATGTCTTTTTTCAACTTGTCCCAGTGCTATTTGGCTAAAAGCGTTTTTTTTTTAAATCCACATCTACTCCCTGACACTGAAAAGGCTAACTGCAAGCAGTCTAATAATTTTAGGAGGGATAAGAAATGCATAAAATTTATGATCTAAAAATAAAAATAGCTTAAGCTTCCATAACATCATAATCGTCCAAAACACCTTGCTAAGATGTCTAAAACTGTGTGTTCAGACAATCAAAACATTCATGAATATAGAAACAAATCTGATGCGATCACTGGATGACTGAGGCAAGAGCAATAGCCTAGATAGAACTAAATTTTGTATTAGTCAGGTTTCCTGGGTTAGCCCTGTCTACCCCTGATCAGCTGGGGCTGGAATTTAATTTCTCTAACCTTTCCTTTGACAAACTCCTCTCCAGCAATCCTATTTCTGCCACCATAACATGTTGTAATCAGATCAGCAACTCCACATGACTCAAAAAATGTTTCTAATTCAACATTCTCATAGAATCTTTGAGCAAACTGGATCATTTCTTTCAGCCCAATACGGATGACAGCAGCCTTCGAGTTATCACCATAACTAAGAGTTCAAAAGGATAATATTATTTCTTTAGTCAAACCATCTATAGATCACTTTCACATGATGAATAGGTGGCCATATTGGTGTTCCAAATCAAAAAAAAAGGCGATCATGTTGGTGTATCAAAAATATCATGTGGGAATTGAATTCTTTCCTCATGTAAAAACTTTCTTTCTTTCCATGAAATTATCATGACAGCTACTGACAACGTGAGTGAAAACAATCTATAGGCTACTGATACAGTTGGGCTAACTTTATGAGCCATTTCATTGCTTTTGGTGATGGCACATTGGTTTGATCAAAACCATGATTAAAGTAACTAACAAGGTTGGCCCCAACAATATTTGCTTGCACACTAAAATCAATAAAGCTTTCAATGTTTTTATTATGAAAAGAGCCATGCTATTTTGACTTTATCAGCAACTTGAGGTTTCTCTTTTAAGAAGCTAAGTTACCAGGATATTGCTGTTTTAGATCAATATTATTATGTACTGAAGTCATTACTTAGAGTCTTTACACACTCCCCAGACACAAATGCTCCAGTAGAGTTATAAAGAAGATATCAAACAAACTTCATCAGGGAGCACTAACTGGAATAACTGTTTTGTTTCAATCAGTCATCCTTACCATTCAAAACAACAGACGACAGGAAACAGTTTTAATACCCATTTAAATAGTCTTGAATGACAAAACTAGCCTGTTATTTTTGTAATCCAAAATGTGTTTTAGCTTTTAAAAAGGATATAAAATAACATGACATAGCCCCTGTAACATGTTATTATTATTTTTATATAGATATTCAATTTAAAAGCTTGCACTTGTCCTTATGGCAATATACCCCACCAAAAAAGAGAAAAGTTACCCCAAAGCATCTACAACTCCAGCTCCGACTGCCACAGCATTCTAAAGAAAAAAAAAGCTCTTTAATTAGTGGTGACACAGCTTAAGTCTAAAGTGTGGGAACTGAAGTCTGAAGGCAGCATGGTTGAGTGGTCAACACATTGGACTCGCAATACGGCGGTCCATGGTTCCGAGTCCCACTTTGGCCACTTGCTGGATTTGTTTTTGGTTGTCTCGAATTCAAATCCTCCGCCACTCTTGTTAGCCAACTGGTTGCCCCCTGCCAGTTCGGGTTTCTTATCCTGTTATTTGGATTATTTTTTCTATTTTTTCTTATTTTGAGCAAAGTATTTGTAAACTAGCTGGACAAGCTGAGTGCATTTTCCACTATAAATCTTAAGAAAAAAATTATTGCGGAGCATGACATCAAAGTAATGGTAAAGTTCTAGAAGAGATGTTTTAGTTGAGGCATGCATCACCCTCTGAAGCCCCACACAAAAGCACTTTTCCATCTAATGCATTGCTGCCCATATAACTGTTTTCTCCTTAACTTTAAATTTTTGGGAGAACCCCAAAAATAGCTAGTGATTACTCACGACAAGACTTGCTACCACAACTTACCTTCAGAGATCCACAGAGCTCAACAGTATCCGCATCTTTTACAACATTTACTTTGAAGTACTCCGTGTGGAACAGATCCTTTAGTACAGCTCCATGCTCTTCCACTCTGCAACCTGATTTAAATGCGACATACTGTAAAGTGGGTTTGTTGTACTTGGGTTCATCTGTCATATTTTATGATGAGGTACCAAGCACTTAAAGTGTTGAAATCTGCACTGGAAAAACCCCGGCAGTTGGGAGGTACCTTCTCACTTATATGGCTTATACTGGAGTGTGCCACCGGACAGGGTACGGTTTTTTACCTCGCTGTCCTAACAGGGTATGCAATTTCATGTGAGTCTGTAAACAGGGTATTGACTGCACGATTGATTTGATTTGCTAGATGAATTTTGTTTGTATTTCAAGTGTACAAAAGCAATGATTGTAATGTGAATTTGGTCAACTGCAATTGCCAATAAATGGCTTTAAAACAAGACGGCATACATTTTGTCCTTTGCCCTGAACAGGGTAAAAAAATTGAGGGTGTTGTACTAAACAGGGTTAGGGTTTCACCCCTGCATGGACAACAACAGAGAATTGATTTAAAAAATGAAAACAAACTCCTTACCTATTGTAGCCTCACCAAACATTTCTCTTGCTACTTCTTTTGCAAGATTTGCTCCCATAAGAACACTTACTTCAGGAAGACCTAACTCATCTTTGATTATATTGGAAACAAGGTTTAATCCCACAGCAGAATGATCAAGTCCCTGCAGAAAGAAAAGAAAATTTTCCCTCATTCTGGATGACAATTGCTTAACATCAAAGTTATAGGAATCAAAATCATGCATAATTTCTCCAAATATTGCAGTTTAATGTGTTGTAAAAACGGTTTGCAATTATAACAATAACAGAAAAAAA
>NC_133203.1:49561365-49563865 GCF_958299795.1 Porites lutea
ATCCTTTTAATCCTCTCAACTTGGAAAAGATATGGAGAATTTTTAGGTTTTTCATACACCATATAAATATACGCAGAACTTAACTTCATGGTGGAATACTGGTTGGTTATTACAGTAGATGAAATTATGTTTTAGACTTTCATATACATTATGCTAACCAGCCATACTTAGATTCTGCACCCCAAGGTATCAATGGCTTGAATAAAATTCTCCATCCTTGGCAGTCTTTCACTCAAAAATACCCTCCAAAACCAATCAATTTGAAGCTGGATTGTTTCCTTTCCTTTCAGAATAATTTGTTTTGCAACAACTAAAAAGTGCCAACAAAGAGTAAGGCAAGTTCCTTCTGTCAGGAAAACTGGTACCAGCTGAAATCTGGGCGGTTTTTGGTATAGACTGATACATCTTTTGTTTAATTTGTATGTACACTGTAAGTGTTAAACTTAAAAAAAAATGGTTTTATAAACTGAGTTGATATGACGAATAACCCACCATAAAAGAATTTAAGACTGTCAATAAAACTGTACATCACCGATTGTTGTTGTGGTTTCTGTTTTTAATAGGCGTATGATTTTAATATTGTATGTCCAAACACAAGCATCTGTTTACTTTTGTAATCCACCCAATCAAAGATTAAATATGGAAAATTTGGCAGTAATAATTATATTATCTTTCAACTTGCAATGTAACGGCAATATTCTGCCTGTATTGCAAACAAGGGAGTTAAACGCAAAAAGACCAAATAAATTAGCCTAACGCAACATTAATTTTTAAGCCTTCTCCAATTACAGAAGATTTATCTTATCTTATCATTCCTCATGAATACAAACACTTTTTAATATACCTTAATGCTGATGAAAAACTAATTTCTGTTTCAGATGGGAAACAGTCCAAGCATAGGTTTAAGATTTAGATATTTACCGGTCGAGCATCAACTTACGATATTCTCTGGGATCTTGTGACCTTTGAGATATTTCACATTTTCATGTTCAGTGTTGATTATATCTGTTAGTTTCCTCCCTTCCACTAACTCTTCATAAACGTACATCTGCACTTCCTCCTCAAAGGACTGCGGATGTTGTTTCACATTTCCTCCAATGATGCGAGCAATAACAGAACCCCTGCAAAAACAAAAGCAAAAGCAGTGTATTTTCATCACTGTTTGTCGTTCTAGAAGGGCTTTCATAAATACAGATCAAAAGGCAAACTTCATCTGTTCCTTCTAAACGAAATGGCAGGTTCGAAACACCAGCGACTTGACTTACCAATTTCCTGAACCGATAATTGCGACTTTTCGTGGAGCTGCCATTGTTAACCTGTGCAAACTCCGAATGAAACAACTAAAGCTCATCGTATCATGACGGCGGAGATCAGAGGTGGTTATGCAAAATGCTGCCGTATTACCTCACACAGTTTCCTCGTACATGAAGTAACCAATTGCAAATAGTAATTTCCACTGACCAACAGGACAGTCTGTTCTCATGCGACCACATGCCCCCATTCAATTTTCAGGGATAGTAGCCTTCCCCGCAGGCGTTTTTAGGGGAAAGCTCCCCTAAAAACGCCCGCGGGAGAGGCTACTGGGATAGTAGAGAGAGCGAAACGCCAGAGCGCGTGAAAATCACCCCACGCGAGAAAGGCGAGACGCGGTGGGGAGAGAGAAAACCTCATTTTTCTCTCTCACCGCCGCGTCTCGCCTTTCTCACGTAGGGTGATTTTCACGCGCGCTCTCGTTTCCCTTGCTCTACCATCTCTGAGAAAAAAAGTCTAGGGCAAAGACTCTGGGCACGAGGGGGAGGGGGACTCCCACAACTAAGGGGATACTCGTCTAATTACACATTTCAAATGACATATTGCTCAACAACAGTATGATTCCGACCTGGAAAATCCGTGAGGATGGTAAGAGCTATTTTAAATAATTCGTAATATTTGGTCTATATTGCTACATGGTAATGAATTTAATTAAGTCACCGTCAGTTTAAAAACTGGTAACAAAGAGGAGACATCTAGCAGGCGAATACAGCCGTTTCTCCTTGCTCCTCATTTGTAGCCTCCCATGCGGACTTTCTTGGGGGTTCGTCACGCGTTAGTGAGGCAGGAACGCATGACGAACCCCTAAGAACGTCTGCGTGGGAGGCTACGCCGTTTGCGTCCCTTGCGGCGAGGAGCCAGGAGAAACGGCTGTATTCGCAGGATAGCAGATCTCCTTAGAAAAAGCTCTAACAAGCTTCGAGAGAACTTCCTGCTACTAGACATGTGTTGCAATCTTTAACCACTGTAAGAAATATATGAGTGGCGAAATAAATAAAAGGAAATAAAATAAATACCGTAAGGGGTCCAAATAAGGCTGTCTATCCTCGGCAACTTTTGGGCAACATTTCCAATTTAGGCCACGCCCAGAATGATCTCCCTCGGGTTTAATTCTAACTTTCCGATAAGAATCCCCATCATTTGTATAAGAGAGTAGACTACGAGTGGTCCCCCTTTTTTCCTCAGGGAT
>NC_133203.1:49568865-49628865 GCF_958299795.1 Porites lutea
AACAGGACAGAATCTTTTGCCATTGTGCAAACTTTTCATCTCATGATTATTTTAAGTTCATGTAGGTCAGTTTAACATATTTAAAACTTAGCTTGCTTTAGCGAGCGAGATACTTATCATGCAAGATGGCCCGCGTAGATGTATCAGACGTGAATGAAGCATTACAGTTGTAACAACAGCTTACTTTATCTCAGAATATATTTCGTGCGTAAAGAGGTTAAACCACAAATATATAAATAGACTCAAACGCACGGGTAAACTTCTCATGGCACAAATGTTGTCTGGTCTTTATTTGTGTGTTTCTACAAAGTTCCAGCTCGATTTGAAGGGCATTGACCGAAAAAGGTGTAGCAGAATCATCAGTTCAGCGATAAAACCCGCTTAGAAAACAACTCCACAGTTCATTCTTTAGCCGAACTCAAATATTCCCGTGTAATCATCTTGCTGTTTGACCTTGATAGAACCAGTGATGCACGTGACTGCCATATGACAATTGCTTATGACGTAAATAAAGCTTGAACCTTCCAACACGTCCGACAAACAGCGAAGCACAAGGCAGAATGCTTTGCGCAACAAACTTGTGACGTCATTCAAAATGGCGCCGAAAAGGTGAACCATGGAACGAAAAAACACGGGTCAGCTTCCGCTTGCGTGCACAGGGAACCTACGTGATAACAGGCAACCCAGAAGATTAGGAAGCATTCTTCCTTCGTCGAACGCAATTATTTTTCAGATAATGCTTTAGCTTATGTATTGGTAATGGCAGAATTTGACATGACATGCACAGCTGTACTGCATCTTTTTAGTAGTATAAAAAGGCTTTTAATTTGTTCCTTTGCTTAAAGACTACATTGCAAGAAATAAAATGTTTTCAATACCTGTATTGCACTTGTACTTAAGATGACCAATAAGTGATGCAGGGTTACTGTACATTTTTCCACAGTTTTTGCAACCAAAACTTTCATCAGCAGGTTCTGTAGAGAAAAAAAAGGAGACATTTTTATGGGAGTCATTGGTTCAAGTCCTGATAGGTCTTCATCAATAAATCCTTGGGATACTTAAGGACTTCCAGTGGGATTGGGATGTGCACCTGGGAATCCTATCCATAGACTAAACTCTCAAAATCCTTTCCTATCCTAGAGTTGCCTCAGATGCTACAAAACTGAGTTGCAGGTAAATTTACATGTAAATTTGCCAACTGCATTTTTTTAGTGTCAATTCCCTGTTTGCCTTGTGAAGACCAAAATCTTCAACCAATAATACAGTAGAATTTTGATAACTCGAACTCAGATAACTCAAATTTCCCAATAGCGTGAACTAAATTTCCTTTCCCTTGAACTGCTTAAAAACCATACCCTTCACAGTGGCACACACCTATATAGCCCATATATGGCAGTTCCCCCCCCCCCCCGCCACCCCCCCAAACTCGCCCGGCTGGTGGATACCGGCAATATGCAGGTAGGAGGTCAGACCAACAATACTATGTACGTGTACTTCACAGGTGCCAAAAAAATAGGATTTCATTTATCACCCTGATGTCCCTGAGCCAATTACAAACAGGGACAATTATTATTCTTAGACTGGCCAATTTTTGGCAGGGTCACTGCAGGCTAGTAACGGTCCCCTCCCCCATGAGAAATGTAGACCACACCACAAGGTCTACATCTACTCTTTTCAAAGTCTTTTCGTTCTTTCACGCCCCTTTCCAGTTGATAAGGAAGGATGAAGGATACAAAGCCAACAGCTTAGTTAACGTCACCACCCAATGACACGATCATCTGAACTGAGACAAAATCTTGAATCACAGCCTGCATGATCTTACCAGGTTATTAAAACTCTGGTTGTTGGACCAGCTGGTCGCGGATTGAACCTGTGTCTTCCTGCTCAGCAGACAGGTCAGGGCTCTCGCAACTGAGCTAACCAGGCGGCAGTTAAATGTAAGACCGAGAGGATGAAATACACACCTTTCTCCTTGGAAGATGTTTTCTTTGGCACTTTTATCCCCAGCATCCGGGCAAACTTTTCTCCATAAAATGCCAGGAGTTCTTCTCCAACCTCAACCTGTTTGGTTGCCATGTAATAGATATTTCCATCATACTGAACAGCACGGATGTTCTGATCAGCTGGGCTGCGGCAGCATTTCACGTAGCGCAACCAATTAGATTGAAATGCATCACGACCATCAACCAGATGCATCAGCTTGCCATAGTCATCTCGTACCTACAAGTTTGTGACACTGCTTTTATCCTCCACAACTGTATCTCTAATAATCTAAAGGCAGGCCTCATTTTTATTAGAGGAAGATTAAAACTTTTGATCCCACTCCTCCCCTGCCATTTTTACATTCTTAGGGAAACAAACAAACAACTGTATCAAATAAAATTAATTGATCACAAAATAAATTTGACTAATGCATGAAATGTTACCAGTGGCTTGACCAAAGTATGCTACAATGTCATTTAACAACACTCAAATCTCAAAGGTCAAACAGTTAGAAAACAGAATCAAAAAAGACAGCAATTAACAAGAAATTAACACAACTTTTTCAAAACCAGTGTCCATTTCTGGCAGATCCAATCATCTGCAAAAGAAACTTGACTTTAAAAACCCTTTTGATGAACAATAATAATCTTTCACGATTTAAAGTTAAGTGAACCAGATGACCATACTCAAAAAAGATACTGATGATTATATTTAGCTTCATTGTCTACTGGTGGGGCGTATGTGGTTGAGCAGGTTAACCTTGAACTTCGGACATGGAGGTCCGCGTTTGAAGCCTCGCCTGTCACATTGTTTCCTTAGACAAGAAACTTAACTCCCCTTTGTCTCTCTTCACCTACAGCTGTAGGTGTTTAAATGGGTACCGGCAACATGCTTCTGGGGGGTAACCCTCTGATGGAATAGCATCCTGTCCAGGGTGGAGTAGCAATACTCCTAGGCAATTGCTCCATGCTTAAGACACCAGGATAAGCTCCAGCCAAATTGGAACCAGGGTTTGCAAATTTTATTGATGAGTGGAGTCAGTGTGACTTCTGCTTCACAAATTTGGGAGTCATTTTGGAATATTTGGAGTCAAGTATCACAACGAAAAAAGCCATTTTCAGACTTTCCAGCACGTGGTCCTGGAATGTATACACTATCGTGAGGGATACACGAAGTAGCCGTAGCGGTCCGCTGACCTGGAAAGCTCAAATCCATGATGGCGGTCATCGAGTAAACTTTGATTGTAATTTACCCTCTTCCTGTTTTGTCGTGCAGTATAATTCTTTAATTTCGATGATTTAATTAAGGTTTACAACGTTTACAATTAACGTGAATTGTATTTGTTGTGAAAAAGGTAAGGACAAAACTGTGCTTGTTACCGCAAATTTCTGGAGTCGAAGTGGCTCCCTGTTTGTTACCGAAAATTTCTGGAGTCGAAGTGACTCCCTCCGCAACCTCCGTGGAGTCATCTGAACAATTTTGGCGTAAAATACGCCAAATTTGGCGTATTTGCGAACCCTGGGAACTTTGGCTCGAATGTGCTTTTACCTACCTTACCTCATTGTCCACCAACCAATCATCATTATTTTGTTCTGTTGTTTAAATAACAAGCAAATAAAACAAGATCTCACCTCCCATACATATAGAGAGTCTTTATACTTCTTTGCTTCCTCTGCAGGAATCTTTTTGCCAATAAATGGACCAAAAAAGTCATGTTTGGGAATTACACACTTAGCAAACACTCCACGACCAGCCTTGGGAATGTTAGATTCTTTGACTTCAAGTCCAGGGGGAACGATTACCTCTGCCTGTGCAACTGTTGAAAGCGACCAAAGAATAAAAATATTAGTAAAGAATCACTGTTAAATCAAAGGAGGTTTGTACTTGAGGCAAAAAAAATGTTAATTACTAGCATGAAACAAAATGATACAGTTTGCACTTGTGACTATATCACCCCTCAAACAATTGGCTTCCATCTTACAGGTAAGATTACTGCGCCTCGCAAAACACTTTTCTTTTAAATTCTTGACAAACTTTTTCAAAAGCAAGAGCTTTTTGGGGTTGAAAAGAACCCATTAAGTTGAGTACCTAATTGCAGAAGTTGAGATGACCAAGCCACTAATAATTTTAAAAATACTGTTATTAAAAGTTTAATATATGTGACCAAAAGGTTATCTCCAGTACATCCGAACATTTGCCCGTCATCAGCCAACAATAGTTTCAAATACGGTTTTTGCGTGCTGTTGGAAGATTACAGTATTAAATTTGATTTCGGTGTTGCAATCCTCGTTCCATCGTACATAGTATGCTTACGGTGCTGAGTATTTTATTGATGTTATTGTTTAAACCATTCTAGAAAATTCACCCAACAACAAATATTTTATTATATATAAATTTACAAATCCAACTTTTCTGTGGAAATGGCATTTAGCTAAACAGAACAATTTGTGAAAAGGACAAAACCCTTGTCAGGTCAGGGGCAGATCCAGGGGGGTGGATTGGGTGGCTAGCCATCCCCCTTTAGAACAGCCCACCAGAAAAATATAATTCGTGGGAAAACAAAAATCGAATTACGTTGATCCCGGAAACCATGTGAAGCCATCTAGCCTCACAAAGTGAATATTTTCAGAAATGCCTTGAGAAGAATTCCCACTTAGAATTAATCGTGGACGAAACAGCTTCTCAGGGTTGTGAAGAAGTGTTATCAGGGTATCTCTGCCTGTTTAACTTCATTGCTGACCCATCCAAGCCAATAAAACACAGGGTTCTGATCGGCATGTGTGATCTGCCAAGAATGACTGGTTCAGCTATTGCTATTGCAATAAGAAACAGCTTACAGAATACAGAAGCATACAACACAATAACCACCAAACAACTCGAAAAACAAACGCAATTTACAAGTGTGGTTTGTGAGAAATTTGTACCACTGCACCCTAGACGAATGACATCATCTTCACTTTTGGCCGACTAGGGTAGTAATTATTTATTCTATTTCTCCTACTTTGTGGTGTATCAGGAGTTTCAGTGTTAGTGAAAGTCTGTTTTCTTTTTAACAATACTGATTCACAAATCAGCAGGCTAGCTGCTCATTTCATCTTTCAAGCATTTGAAAGACGAAAGAAACATATATCTGCATTTCCTTAAACTTAGCTGTTTATTATTGTTATTTTAATTGGTAACACCTGTAGAAAATGGTAATACTGAATAAACTTGTTGTTATTGTTGTTGTATTAGGGTAGTAACTATTAGCTTCTATTTCTTCTACTTTGTGGCACATCAAGAGTTTCAGTGTTACAGTCTTCAATTTGTCCTTCCTAAATCGCCATGTTTTGGGGCAAAGGACAACTTAAAATAAATTTAATAACGTATAGTTTAGTGGCTGATTGGTGTCAGCCAACTCCCCAATAAAAAATCCTGGATCCACCCCTGAAGGCTGACAAATCAACTTAATTCCTAAATTAACTACTTAGTAAGCACATGCATACCAGGCCTTATTGATTACATGTATACAAGTCACTCTTGTTGTGGGCCCTCAAAGTTTGCAAAGTTGGTCTAGACAGCTCTTATAAATTAATGAAAACTAGTTTTAGGCTTAGGGTGTTGTGAAAAAATTTGCCCCTATCACTACAAACCACCTCATCGTCTGCTTGGAGATGTTAAATACTATAGAGAACATGTTTTGGAAAATTCTAATTTTGTAGGCTAGGGCCCCAAAATATTAACTGTATACAACAAGTATACAATCCAAATGTAGGATTTTAATGAGAAAATGAAACCTTTCTTCTCTAAAGCACATGTAAGTTTTTGTAAACATCGCAATAGAGTCTGTCTGGAGCTGAATTATTATGTCGAGTATCCATGCAACGATTAAAGTTAACTGCAACACCAGTTCTTTATCTTTCAAGCAACGAAATGTAGGTCGCATATAAATGACAGCAACGGAAGCCAATTCAGCGTCCCTGTAGTTTGTACACTTGAATGGTTTTCCAAAATTAGCATGCGTGACACCAAAAATGTAGCGAATGAAAGTGGAAATTTCCTCACGTGGGAATTTCGGGAGACATGCGAAAATTTTCCTCATGTATAAATATAGCTGAAATCAAACAAAGCATTGGTTTTTCGCTTCGTTTTCGCTGTGATCTTTTTAGTTTCATTCACTTCACTGTAAGTGTAAACCAATACATGCATATGCTAATAAATGTGTGTGAAGCGAGAAATTTTAGTCCTAAGCCTAAAATGTTTACAAAGGACATGGCTGGCGAAACGTTTGCGCTGAAACACAGGCAATATTCTCTGAACCCGTGAGAAGAATGTATATCTTGTTAGGAGTTTAGATCAGCTTATGTAGCTATCTTTACAGTCCTGCCTTGTGATGTATGCAATTATAAGCACGCATATAAATAGACTTGTCTTGAATTCCGAGTCATCCGAGATCAGACTCACGATGGAAACTCGCGTTTTCTCCAAACTACGTATTTACCTCATCTGCAATAAGGAGATGTGCCCAGAATTTGCAAAAAGACACTCTACAGTCGTTCAACAAGATTTTTAAATCGCAAAATAACAGAACCGTTCGGAGTAAAATTCCAGACTGTAATCACTAATTTATGCAAGTTTGCCATGTGCTTTGAGCAAAATTATCGATATCACACTTACGTTTGTCGAGCTCTGCATCGGGTAAATCTTCTCCAAAATAATACTTCAGCTCAATGATTTTGCGGCGCACTGGTTTAGAAGACGTTCCCTTGTCGACACCCTTGGACTGTGCGTCTTCTCCATCTCCATCCTCCTCCTCTTCGCTGCTCTCCGAGCCTGATTCTTCTTCGCCATCATCTTCTTCGAAATCGTCAGCGTCAACTCCCGTAATATCAGGGTCCGTTTGAGTCTCAGCGTCGACTCTATTTGCCAACTTGGCCTTTAACTCTTCCTCTTCTGAAATCAAAGCATTATAATTTATCAATCTTCTCGCTAGCTTGTGAAGGAATTTCCAAACAACTCACATTCAAAACACGTTTTCTCTCGTGAGGGCGAGCGGTCGAACATGCCACCTACCCTGAGTTTTCTTGGCTGAAGAACGCGTTCCAACTCCCATTTCTAAAACTTTGACGCTCACAGCGCTGCAACGCGTCCACGTTTAGCTGTGTCTTAAAGTTGTTTGGGCCGAAATAATTTCTCTTATTCCAGCGCACTAATCTTTCCAGAGCATGTAGAAACGCAAGCCCTGAGTAAGCGTACTTCGCTTGATCTTCAATTATTCACTCGCAGCTGTCAATCATAATAACATTACAATGGTTTTCGCATTTGATTGGTTTACGGAAAACAAATGGCTTTTAAAGCTTTCCCGCCAGTTTTATTGTTGAGTTAACATCATTTGAATTTTAGGTAATTTGTAAAACAATTGCCTATCGTGGAATGGTTATATTAAGCAGATACAAAACATAAAAATTAACGGAAAACAATTAACCGACAAGGTTTGAGATGGGCTGGTCTTCACTAACGACAGAGTCGGAGTCGGAATCGTAAGCGGAGTCGAAAGAGCGCTTATGACCTAGTGAAAATCAAAGACCGAAGTCGTAAGCGGAGACATAAGTGCGACGGAATCGGAGTCAAAAGAATCAGAACGTTTCCATTTCTTTCTACTCCGCTTACTACTCCGTCGCTTACGTTCCGCTTATGATCTTGTGAAAACCAGATTGTCGGAGTCGGAAGCAGAAGCGTAAGAACTAAACCAATCACAAAGCGTGGGAACGTGCATTGTGATTGGGTTATCCTTCCACTTCTGCTTCCGACTCCGACAATCTGGTTTTCACTAGATAATAGGGGGAACATAAGCGACGGAGTCCTAAGCGGAATCGGAACGCTGTTTTCAGTAGATCATAAGCTTTACGCTTCTGATTACGACTACGACTCCGAGTCCGTCGCTAGTGAAAACCAACAGTAAACGTTTCCTCTCCATGAGAAATGTATTCAACCTCTATTTTTGTTACACGGGGGCCTAATGGATCTGTTCCTCAAATTAAATATTTGTTCTGCTGGGACATTTTTGCTGGCTGGGAGATGTGGAAGTAATAATATGTCCTTGAATGGAAAGTGTTACTGGAAAAAAGGCAATTCAGCGTGTCTGACGGTATTTGATGTCTAGAGTAGCTCGCATGCGTTATTTGTCGGAAACCTCCTGTTTTACCAGAGAACCGTACTAAGAATCATGATAACTGTTCTCTTCAAACTATCCGCCTCTCCAGGCTACCCACGCTTATCTTAATTGTTCCCAGAAGAGGATGGGAGGGGTAGAGGAGTTGCCAGAGGCCCATATTTTTTTTAACCTGCGCCGCTTAATGCCTTCGAAAATCCATTCCTAGAGTACAGGACTAGTTGCAAAAAGCCCGGCGTCAGACGTGGTGAGCTATTTTAACGGCAATAGCCCGGAAACTGAGCCAGCAAAAAAGGCGGTTGTTAGGGGCGCCCGGCCTGACCCAGTGGGTTTTGGGCCGCAAGCACGAAGCATGTCATTTTGTGGTCACAACATTCTGAAACTACCATATACTGGAAGATGGCTGGGCTAAAAATTATTTATGCAACAGGCCGCAGAGTCACAAGCCCATGTGGAATCCGGGTCGGGTTCGAACTTTTCTTTCCCAAGAAGTCAAGGAACTAAGCAAATCTTGTAGCGTCGGTGCCCTAGCCTTATTCGATAGCCTGTTCCACGGGCTGAGATGGTGGAGTGCGGCGGGAGCTGTTTTCCTCACACCTCTTTGCGCCAACCACACAACCTAACGCCTGAGACCAGGCGACGAGACGCCGCCACTGGTTGACATCGGAGGAACGAGCAGAGAAATTCCATACTGATCTGGGTGGTGCTTTCTGGGTTGAAGTTAATTTTGCTCGCGGCACGACCACCAGTATAGCATTTCTGCGCTTGTTCCTCAGACATCATTTCGCGGGGAAACGAGCTGGTGTCGTGAAATGTCGACTGTTTATTCGAACTATGATTCTCAGAGCTGATTGAGTAGATACACCATTGAGACGGCTTTGTTTAGCACCTTACTACTTACAACAGAACATTCCTGACAAAAACGAAACGGGAACGTCAGTTGACAACGGCGCGAGCAAATCAAACAAAAGGCTTGACCAATGGAAAAGCGGCAAATTGGGCACCGGAAGTCGTGTTTAGTCCTTTCCACGCGCATTCCCATCGCCAACTTACGTTCCCGTCCTGTTGCTAAATCTTCGTATTACCGATAATGGGTGAACGGTCAGTCACAAACGCGAACGCGATGGCATCATAGCCTTCGTAGCAGGCGCTCGAACTGGGAAATTCGAACTCCTATCACGCAAACTAATCAATCAGGGCAGGGCGGATAAAGGTTGAGCGGTGAATCTTCATTCAATGTCTGACGCCGAGTAGGACTGGCACGAGCGCTCTTTCCGCGCTTCCGGAACGCTTGCAGGCCGGTGAAATATTTCCTTTTTACAAACCAGAAATCCGATTTTCTTTCTGTAATTTCAGGCTACAGTGCTAAATAAATAAATTTCTTTCATAACAATATTAATAAACAGTTTCATATGTTAATGTTTGTATGCCTAAAAGTCAAACTTGTTGGTCGTGTAAAGCCAAAATTTGAGTTCAATTTGAAAGTGTTCAATGCCTCCTCCTTCCACTAAATATCACCTAATCGTCTTTCGCCGTTTCGTTTGCAAAAGCTAAACATTTCTTAACCGTAATTTTTACATATTTTAAGGGGGGATAAATTTGACATAACATAACAAAAACTAGCTTGATATATTTTGATATAGTGGTGTTGTACTACTTCAAACATTGCTTCTCGGGAGCAACGCGCTATGGCGATTCGCGGAATGCGTCGCAAATCCGCAACCGCATGTAAACAAAATATATTGAAGTTAATTGTAAGGTTTTTTTCTCCGTTTTCTCTCAAAAATAAAACAAAGTAAACAGTTAACACTGAGGGGAAACTAATTTTGAAGTTCTGAAGAAACATAAAGACGTACGAGTAGTTTTTTTCAAAATTAAAAAGAAGGATGATGGTGATTGAAATTAGCATAATTACACCTTGCGCGTGCACACATTTATAATATCTTAATCTAGTTATGAAAAACCATCAACTGTCATTTAGTTTTGCCATGGATGACATTTTCCTTCGTGTTTTAGACTGTTTCGTTGTTTTTGTTTTGGAATAACATCGACATTGGCGTAATCATAGCGAAAATAAAATTCAGTGGTGGTAGAGTCACGGAAGTATTAACCAGAGAAACCATTTGAAAGAGATGTTTGTTTACTCCAACTAAACCTCCCGCAAAATATTAGCAACATTTGCCTCTTGGAGACAGCGTACCAGCACAAAGGAACGAGGAACAAAAGTGTAAGAAAACAACTCAATTCTCAAGCCGCCATAATTCAGTGACAGCGGCAGTGTCTTTTCAGGCTTCTTTACGCAATTGCATAAATTGCGTTCACTGCGACGATCATTTCTTCATTTTCATTTCATTTCCGCAGTTCATATATGATTTATTTCATATATATCATTAACAGTAGGGCCATTTATACGAGGAAAAATAAGACGCGTTTTACATAGGACGCGTCTTAAATAAGACGCGAACTTTCCGTATAAACGGCACATTTCGTCTAAAATAAGACGCGGCTTAGCTAAGACGCGTCTTATTTTAGAACAGCCCTTAGCTAACACGAGAAAAACTTCGTATAAATGACCTTCGCGTCTTAAATAAGACGCAAACGCATAGTACGCATGCGTTAATTTTTGGCGCGCCACGTTGGATTGCCGTTGCTACGGGCAACATTCACATGAAAACGACTCAAGAACAGAAATAAGACGCGAACCATTTATACGAGCTGTTCTAGTCTTAGATAAGACATGCCCGTATAAATGGTACAGTTCGCGTCTTATTTAAGACGCGTCTTATTTTTCCTCGTATAAATGGGCCCAATGTCTAAAGGACAAACCACATCGCAAGCCCAGGCCGAATTGACCAAAGTCGAAAACAGGCGACATTTCTAAACAGAGTCCCAGTCCACTACGTCGCACCTTTTTGCTCGGACGCCCTCGTTTCACCGCCCAACCTTTATCCACCCTTAATCAGGGCGCCTGCACGCGTGCGTGCCTGCGAGATCGCGCTTGGTTATTATTATTTTCAGCCAGATACAAATTCTAATCATTTACAGTCATGCAATAGATTGAAAACACGTCACACTGATCAAAAACAACAAGAAAGGTATTTTGTGTTAGATGTTAAACTTTATTTCGTTATTTGATAACAGGAAAAAGATAACTGCAATAGCTAACAGAAACACTGCAGGTTCCAGAGAAGGGTGCCAACAAACGCTCAAAATAATTATGTTTAAAGTAATAAGAACTCTCATGAATGTGTAGGGTATCGAAGTACTCAGTACTGTTAACAAAGTTGACCCTGTACCACGGACACCAAAGGAACAGAGCTTAGTAAATGACATAAGTCCGTAACAGAGGTGCCGCTCAGTACAGGTTTCGACTGCATGCATAGCTATCCCGATTTAAAAGCAAGCGAAATCGCCTAGGAGCTTTTCACTTGTCAGCTAAGTAGTTTAACAGTAATTATACCTTATAAAATAATTTCAATAAAAACGTGTTTGCTTATGTTATAATCTTAAAAACACATTAGTGCTAATACAGCAGACCAAAGCTAGTACAGAAAATCGACATATCTCGTTTAGTTCCCTGAGATGTGAGATGCACCTTCTCTCGCTTACAAGGAAACTGCGGAGGAAAGAGAAGAGAGGCAAGGCGGTATCTATCCTTCTCGCTCCCCCAACTCCCAACGTAGATCAAAGCGCAGAATGCAGGCGACTTTGTTTTCCCTTGAAGGAATACAAAAAGAGAAAGAAGCGGGTGCTGTTATTGAAGACCGCGTTAGAAGAAGATCAGGGGCGCCATCAGATCACACTGAGATCACGACAGAAGACCATAAGATACTTTCAAAGCACTTTGTATCTACCAGTAGACTGAGGTCCACGGAACGAACCCTAGTGAAAAGAAACAATAAAATGTTCATGTTAATGTACCGCTTTTGGGTAAGTTTTGTACGAGCCACGAAGGTACTTAGTATCCTGTGCTCTAAGCTCAAACAAACCACGCGTACCCCTGGGAGGGGTGGACTGAGAGTAGTAGCTCTTTGCTAAAGCATTCCAAGGATGTTGCTCGTAGAGAAGCACTTGACTTTTCCGCTGAATGGAAGGACTAAGTGAAAATATTTTGTCTTGCAAAACTTAAAATGCTTGGGACAGAGGCTTTGCTTAAGCTGGCCAATAGAACATCGATACAACGTACTCTAGCCTACTCAAGAAGCTCCAACTTAGCTTGGATGAGAAGGTGGGCACGCGAGAACGCGATAGTCGCGCGAGGAAGGAGGGAAGAGAATTACTACCCATCGCGTTCTTGCGTGTCGGAATTCCCCCTTTACCATGCCGTTTCGAAGCAAGCTAACTCTTATAGCTTTGAAAGTTCTTTCATGGTTAGTATTCGCTTGAATCAACTGTTAAGGGAAAGCTGCTCTTTCAGATTAAGACTGATGGATCGATGTTACCCAACTTATAGGACAAACTCATTTGCTCGGTTTCATGCAAGACACGCGTGGGGGCCCGACAAACGCGCGAAAGACACGAGCGACGCAAGGGCAAGTGTGAAGGAAGGATCCATACGGACACCTAAACTGACTGTTCACAGTTCTGTTTTTCTCTGTAAAAAGAGAAAGAAAAGTCGAGGGCTAAACAATGGATATCTACTTACAAGTCTTATCATTTCTTCCTTAACGACTCGCTTTACTTCAAGTTTAGCTAAATGGATCGACCGTTCAGAAGGACCTGTAAACAAATAACAGAGACTTGTGAGATTAAACCTGCTATATCCTTTACTCCAGTTAGCGAGAGCTATGCTTCCTTCGATACTTTCCCACGTGTCTTTGATTGGTGCAACACTAGTGGTATTCTAGAAGTTTTGACACGTTAAGAAAGTCGTTGCTTGATTGATTTGATTTGATTCACTGATTCCAGTAAAGGAGTCATACGTTTACCTTCGATGTATAAATAAATTTTTCTCTCGCCTTCCGCCTTGGGTTCTTTGCCTAGAGTGAAAAAGAAAGGAAAAAGAATCATCAGATATACAGCTCAAAATATTTCAAATACTTTCAACAATCTCTGTGATTGCACATACTTTCACGGAACAAATCACGCAGTAACATGCATATCAATGGTGGACAGCTTTTTTTACCGAAGACAATTTTCAGGCGCTCTTTTAAGCGTTTTTAGATTTTCGCCAGCTGGTGGTTGCCAATAATTGAACAAAATTGCGAGGGTCGCGAGGGTCCATTGTTGCTGCTAGAGTCAAATCTCGAGGGCAAAAAGCAACCAATTAGCGGAGAAGAAATAACATTGCAGAGCCAATGTTAACTAAGGAAAAAAACTGATTTATTTATACCTGGTGGAAAGAATGTGCCACGAACTGTAATGGCAGCTTCAGAGACTTCGGTGATGTTCATGATGGTTTCCTGCAGGGATTCACAGAAAAATAAATACAATAATCAGTGGCCAATCCAGACCTTCAGATAAGGGGGGAGGGGGGGGGACGGTCATCCAGACCCTGAGATAGGGGGGGCAGTCTCCAAAAAAATTTTTTCCGCCCTTTCGGCTTCATTTTAATCGAAAATTAAGGAGGGGGGGAGGGGCCCCCCGGCCCCTCCACTGGATCCACCACTGATAATAATGAATAATAAAGCCTGAGAAAACAGCCGACATTTCGCGACGCCACCAACGATTTCCCCGCGAAATGACGTCTGAAGAACGGGTGCAGAAATTCCATACTAATGACGTGTCACTGCCCAGATCTGGGTGGTGCTTCTGATTGGATGAAGCAAATTTGTCTCGCGGCACCACAGAATCAGCGGTAAAATCCACTCAAAAGCAAAATCAGAATCAGATTAGCAATGAAAGCGATACAAAGGAGGGCGTGAAGGCAGTGTAGTCATATTAATACTAGCTTTATAGTCTCAGCCGCCATACTTCCCTGAAGTCATAAACTGACAACCAGAAATTTTCGTTTTAGCGACGGGATTTTTCCCTCCGGTCGCCAGTTGAAGCCTGAAGGAAAAAGTTAAATTCGAGCCCAAGTTAACATGTACCTTTGATGTGACTTTCCAGCGTGCAGTCTGAGGGAAGTCGTTTATTTCCACTTCATCTTCGTACCGTTGTTCTTCTTCTTTTGGTTTTTCGTCCTGTTTCGTTTCCTCCACTGGAGCCTCATACCCAATCTTCCCATGAATCTTTTCGGCCAGCTGTTTGGCTAGACCCAGGCCCTAAGGAAAAAATGCCGGCCACGACATAAAAAATAAAAGGTTAACGGACATAAGTCATGCTTAAGATTAGGGTCTCTAATTAATAACAGGGTGCCGTGAAAAATGGTCGCTAAATCAGACCAAGGTGAGTCTCTGTAACTTCCGTTCCGGTTGCATTTTAACATCAGATGCGGAAGTAGACTGTTCACGGTCCCCTATTTTCCCATAAGTTCATAGAAAAAGGGCGCTACACGCGGTCATCTTCACCCAGTCTATAAAGCCCAACGCCCGCCCCCTCGGTACTTTTGAAACCAATTACAAAATGACTGCTATAAAATGGTGAGGGCTCGAGTTCGATGATCTTACGAAAAAATAGGGGACTTTGAACAGTGTAATGCGGGAAGATAGGTGCGTAAGACTCGAATAAGAAGGGTTTGTAAAGCGCGCAATTTGTAACTCCTGGTCTAATTCATCCGATTAACAAGCAACAGAGACAATAAAAAGTAAAATGAAAGAAATTTCTCTTGCACTACAACCTGGTAAACTTATCTTTAGAAGTTTTCAGTATCCGATCACGCCACCATATTAAACAATAACAACGGCATAACAGCATGCAAGTGACAAACACAAAACAAAAGAAAATGAAGTTTTGCCAGCTTAGTAAATCTCTTTTGGCAACATAAACTCCTCTGAACAAGTTCTTATGGTTTTTAATTGCGCACTGTGGTAAAGCTGCAGCCGCTGACAAAACAGTTTGTACAACTGAAATAAGTGTTTTGCTTACAGTAAGAGCGGTGACGGTTCCTCCTTTGATGATCTGGCTTGCAGCCTGCTGAGTCGGGTCCATATTCTACAATAACAACCGAATAATAAATATGTTATTTAGCTCACACCTGCGCAGTTCAGATAAGTTCAACTGTTTTAACATTTCAACTTGGCTGTGTACAGTAGGCCCCTTCAAACTTCGAACTTCCTATCTGCCGAATTTAATACTAATGAGGTAAATATGTTGTTCTCAAATATTTGCATGAGCCATTGAAAGATACTTCATCTACATTATTTGTGACTGTTTGACAATGGTATCTGCTCATGTTTTCCGCAATCTTTATTATATTTGGCATGATCCCACTGCTTTAACAGAAAGGGACTGGGGATTAGTGAGCGACAAAAACAGGGCCCAGTTGTTCGAAGGCCGATTAGCGCTAACCCGGGGTTAAATTTTAACCCGGGTTTCTTTTCAGTTCTTTTGTTCAAAATCATTTTCCCGGATTATTTTCTCTCTTCTTTTTAGCGCATCCAATCATCAAATTTTAGGCAAAAAGAATACAACTGAATTTGCTTCTCAAGCTTTCATATACGAAATAAAATTTCGCACTAACCCTGGGTCAACTTAAACCCTGCTTCGAACAACCCGGCCCAGGACACTATGTCGTCGTTGTTTTCATGTAATACATACCTCAGACCCGATACCCTGACAACAAAAATTGTAATTACCGTTAATGATCCAATAGACGCCCACTCTCAAATAAACGCCTCTTGTCTAATAAACGCCCCCTTAAGCCATTCAGTGTGTATTAGATGCCCCTCTCCAATAAACGCCCCCTGTCTAATGGACGCCCTCAAAGACAGTCACTCCAAAACACTAGAAATTATCAAACGGGGACAAAACCATTCAATTTATTAAGTTTCTTGTTTTATTAACAAACGTTTGCGCATTGCATCTTGTTCAACGTCAAGTTCAAGGTAAGGATTCTGACATCAAAAGCTGAGGTTTAAAAATCAAATTGATCTAAAACGCCTCCTATCTATTAAACGCCCCCTCTTGGGCTCCCAAAATTACCAAGACGCCCAGGGCGTCTATTAGATCATTATTTTACAGTTCTTAAAATGTATCCAAAAGCACTCACGTTTGTTCCAGCAATTATCTTCTGGTTGATTTTAGCCGCTATACTTGTAGCCAGGTTGAGCTTAGCTGAAAGTCCAACAAAAAGAGATATTGAGTTCTCTTTCCTTGTCCCAAGGCCTCATTGTTCCGCGCGGACAATTAGCCAAGGGTCACGTGGTCCAAGCAAAGATGACCGCGAAAGCTGGGGAAACGTCTTAGAGGGGCTAGACACAGAGATAACCATGACAACAAAAAATGGTAAAAAGTGTACGCACACCACTCTACTTCTCGTGATTTCATGTTATTTTCACCACCCGACCGACTAAAATAAGAATAGGGAGCTTAGGCAACAACGGCGACGACGCCTACGAAAAAAGTTACTTAAAAAGTGAATTCACGCTGTTTCAAACATTATCGAGCTCAATTCGTCTATTGTTGACATATTCTCCTGGAGTTGAATTCTAAAAGACTATAACGAAGTTGAAGGAAAAGATAAAGAAAGTCGTTATTTTGCGTTCACGTCCTCCATGCACGAAACGTGAAAACAGGCAGTTGCACGTCGAAGTCGTGCAGTGACGGCAAAGGAAACAATTGCTGTTTTAAAGTTCTCGTTGCCATGCCCGTTGCCGTTGCTTGAGCTCCCTATTAGAGCGTTTATCACGTACGTGGCCAGCATATATTCAAATTAATCGCGACAAAAGTAATCGTTTACATAAGAAAAGAGTTCAATTCCCACAGGACACCAACATAGCCGCCGTTTTACTATTTTGGGACTCCAACATGGCGGACGTGATCTTCTGTGAAAATTCCTTGTAAATGGGTTAAAGGGTCGGGGGGGGGGGGGGGGAGGGGACGTTTTGAAATAATGTCTGACTTTATCTCACCCTGTTGTTCGCCTTTGATTTGTTCACCGCCGCTCGTTGCTGCTGTTGGCGCTTCTTTCTTTATGTGTGGCTTTCCTTTGCTAAACACAGCATCCAACTGCTTGTCAATCTAAATCAGTACAAACAAAATTCGAAAAAGGGCTCAGTCGCACCTTCATTAAACGAATTTACTGAAATACTAGACTCGCCTAAAAGACGAGCTCAAAGTTTCCCCGAGCGCGAAGCGCGAGCAGGAGATTTTTTTATGTTTTATGCAGCAAAAGCGAGCGAGAGAGCGGGAGTTCGGAAAAACAAGCATCAGTTAATAATGCCTTCTTCAGACTCTACAGTTTAAATTCATTAGATGTTTCTTTATTAGAGAGGATGACAGGCCCTCGCGGATTTCTGCCTTGGTCTTGAAATTTTGCAACCGTTACTGGGCTCATCGAGCAACGCTAAGCAAATGACAGCTGTTAGGGAGCCTGCTAGTGTACTGACGGCTATTCACGATTTTCAAACTAAAGTTAATCCTTCAACTCCCAGAAGTGATCCGCATGTAAGTTCTCCTCGTAACATCAATGCATTGTCCAATAGATAGGTGATGAGAAAAGGCAAATGTATGAGCTGAAGGCTGTTATCTTCATATAACCTCAAATTCTCTTAAATAACGTACAAAGAAATGTATGGCATAAAAGCAGCCAGAAAGGAGAATTACTAATCAGAACTTGGCAGTAAAAGGGTTAAAATAGTACCTCTTCCACAGCTTTCTCTTCAGCTTCTGCTTCATCGTCCGAATCTTGGAGACCAAGAGCCTGGAAATAAGTAATTAGGCACCTTAACAACCCTCCAAGTTAAAGTTTCTGCTTGGTCGCCATTTGGCGACCAATTCTTTTGGTTTAAAGAGACTTTTGTACAAATCAAGTCGCCAGGTTCAAAATTTTGCACGCTATGGCGACTAAAATAGTCGCAACTTGGAGGGTTGCCTAAGCAACGACGACGACGACCGCAGTGAAAACGTCGCTAAAAGAATGAATTTGCGTTCTTTCAAACTTAATCGCGTCTATTTGGAGCCGCTCAATATGTCAAATGCAGGCGACTTTTCCTGGAGTTAAATTCTTAAGGATTTTATTCAACTTCAAAAAGAGGAAGGAAAATTTGTCGTCGTATGTCCACGTCCTCCATACATCGTCAAATTAGGAGGTTTCAAGTCGTAGTCGTGCACTGGACGTCAAAGAAATGTACTAAAAAGCGTGATGTACATGCAGAGCTGTTGTTTTGATCATTAAATCTATTGTTTTTTGAAGTTGTCGTCGTCGTCGTCATAGTTCCGTAAGCTCCCTATTGAATAAATAAATTTTCAGTCGCACAAGATTTCAGGGCATATGTTTGGGTCATTTAATAAACTCACCCATTTCTGGATCTTTTTCGCTTCGCTCACTTTCGCTTTCTCTTCGTCGTTAAATTTGTAACCTGCAGAACAAAAAAATGTAGGTGTAATAAGGTGCTAATACTGAGTGATTTTAGCATCAAATCATTAGTAATATTTAGTTTGTAATTCTTAATATTGATGCGTTATCAAGGCACCCGATCACTCTAAAAATGACAAATGTTGACTATAATTTGCTTGACTAATTGAAGTTAAGCTAATTTTTAGTCACTAACGCGACAGGATTAGCTCAGTCGGTAGAGCGCTTGACTGCTATACGGGGGGTCGCGGCCTCGATCCCCTGGAACCGGACCAATACCCAGACCTTCATATACTAGACCTTCTAGACTGCGAGCAGTCTCTCTTTTTCTTCCGGTTTAGTAAGGGGAGTGCACGCGCGCACCGGCGAAGCCGCGAGACGTGCGAAATCACCATCAGTCACGCGCGTGGCAATTTGCGTGCCTCGCGTTTTGCTCGACGGACTACAGAAAAAAGAGAGACTGCTCGTAGTCTATAGACCTTCGCGTGGCTCGGATGAGTAGGTAAAATGGCGGCCCCGTCTCCAGTAGGAGACGTCAAACTAGTGTCCTCAATTGGTACTTTGGTGATAAATACATTGACACTCAAATAAAATGCATTTCTTTTCTTTAGACCGCATCAGCCATTGCGAGAACTTAACATAAGGTTTGCATTGCTTTGTTTACGACACTTCTTTCCCGAAACATAATTTCCTCTCCGCATGCATGCGGCCAGCACTCGCCGAACAAGCAACACAACAGATGCACTCGTTAGTCGTAATTTTTTGCTCTTGTCCACACAAAGTATTGACTAACTTTAAGACTTAGCGTAATATCAAAACAGGATCGGGCCTACCTTTGTTGCCGGTGAATCCACTGTTTTGGATGACGGTCTTTCCTTCCTAAAATAGTATTCAGATTAATCAGTGCTATGAAATGATGACAACACATTATATTTTTATCAATGGTCAGCCTATCAACTCCTCAATTGAACCGCACAAAAAAGGTTATTAGAGGGGAGGGGGGGGGGGGTGGGGAGAGAGAGATGAAAGATGAAATCAAAGTCAGTTTACCGCTTTTCTCTCTTCTGTATAATCCTGCCATACTTTTCGAAGTTCATCGGGAACCACAGCAGCCGAAGATTCTAACGCCTGCAAAACGTACAGCAGAAAGAATTATTAATAAACGAAGATTACAACAAGTGAGGGCATGTGGGGGGGCGTGTGGCCGAACGGTTAACACCTCCAAATTCGGATCTGAAGGTCCACGTTTCAAGTCTCGCCCATCGCGTTGTTTCCTTAGACAAGAAACTTTACTCCACTTTGTCTCTCTTCACCCAGGTGTAAATGGATACTGGCGACATACTGCTGGGGGGTAACCCTGCGATGGACTAGCATCCTGTCCAGGGGGGAGAAGCAATACTCCTAGGCATGCTTCATGCTACAGAAACCAGGATAAGCTCCGGCCGTTTGGGCCTTCGGCTTGTGTGCACCTTTGCCTTTTACCTTTTTACAATAAATTCCGCGTGGTAGAAATACTTTGGTCTAATGTTGTAGATATGAAACTCAATCTTACCTTAATAATATCACCTGCATGCCTGCCAAGAAAGAACAAAACAAAAAGAAATGAACGAAGAAAAATTGACATTTTCAACAAGTTGGAACTCTGATAACATTAAAAAGTCAATCAAGGTAGCTGCACACACAATCTCACCTTCCTTGCTCGGAGGTGATGAACGTAAACGAGGTTCCTTTTCTTCCTGCTCGGCCAGTTCGCCTGATAAACAAACAAACAACAAAAAGTTTGGCCCTCTCCATAATCAGTTTAGTTCAACGAAAAGATGCGACAGCTTAACGCGGAATGTTATCAAAAGAAGGAAAGGGGAACGGTCAACGAGCACGGCGAATGGAAAAATTTTAAACCCTTTTCCTTTCAATGAGTCTATACCGGCATTCCCCATTTTCTGTTTTGGGCCCATTTTACATTTTCCGTTCTCCATCCTCGTTCATCTCGTTTTAATAACATCCTATCTTAAGATGATGTTACACGGAACGATTCGCAACGACGATTTTTAGCGCAACACAACGTCGTAACATTGTTGCGACATTGTTTCGAAAGGTTACAACATTGTTTCAGCATTGTAACGCTGTGTTACGCTAAAAATCGTCTCGTCTAACATCACCTTTAAACGAGTGCGACGACAGTAAAATAAATAGACAAATTGCATTTGTAATAAGTAAATAAATTTCCTGTAAGTGACTGGACAGAAGATACCCACGCCGACAATTTAACCCAAATGTTTCCCTCGACAGCGCGTGTCTTCATTGGCTATTTCCAAGTCTCATGGCATAAAACAGTGAAACTGTTCCCATTACTGTTTTTAACAATATACCGCTACTGGCCAATATTGGCCAATGTTGGCCGCTACTTTGATTTCATACTGGATCTTTGCTTTCCACTGTGCTATATATAACCGTTCCCAGATATCATGACCCCGAGAGATTCCGGAATTGACAGGGAGGATTTTGCAAACGCGATGTCGGACAGCAATGCGTGGAATAAGATCATTGTTCGAAGCATCCCGACCGAAAGGACCGAGTGATGATGGGGATGATTTAACCTCCACGGACGAGTCATCAAGCGTTTTTCTTTACACCGGTACCAACCTTTGGAATTTTTTATCTACTGAAGATCAAGCCGTTGTCGAGTTTTCGTCAAAATATCAAGAATTCTATGATTGATGGTTATAATACTGTTATTAATTCCTAAAGTTTTATGATTATGTTATCTTTAACTACTATTTAATTAATGAAGTAATACTTTTTATCTAAAATAACTATTTTGTCACTATATTCCTTCTACTCGTAAAGTTGTTTTGGGTCACCTACTCGGTTAGTTCGAATTCTACGAACTATTCAGGCGTCCCAAACTCTGCACAATGAACCTAACATTGCAAAAAAATATTTTCCTCTTTCACAATCTTTTATTTTTATATTTAAAATCACTGATTTGTATTAATTACTATTCTGTGTGAATCTAAAGAAAAATTGACTTGACTTGACTTGTTAATTCTTGCTGCCACACCACCCAGCTCCACCCTGGACACAGGATTACAGCGAGCATTACTCACCCACATCTATGCACATAATCTTCATAGTGATTCGGACAATCATAGTTGATCACCAAGATCAGCTGCTTCACATCTAAACCTCTGGCAGCAACAGACGTTGCAATCTAAAAAATAAGAATAAAATAAAACGCTGTCAACGCTTCCCACAGCTTTGGACTGAACAGACCTAAAGATATGAGTTACTCTAACTTGTTCATAATATTCTTTCATTTTTCATGAAGGGCGCACATCTCTGGTGTTTCGTTTTTCACAGGTGCGTGCGTCTTTCGTGTTCTCTGTTTCTTTAAGGTCTCCCTGCGAGGCTCATTGATGTTAAGCCCCGTGCAAACGGACACAACATTGTTGGGATTTTATACGTTGCGTCCGTTTGCACACCCTGTTGCATGTTGTTGGTAGTTGCTGCGCAAAGTTTCAAACCAGTCAAACGTTTAGCCACGTGCAAACGAACGCAACAACTCCCAGCTTTGTTGGGCCAACAATGTTGGGAGTTGTAGAGTCCGTTGGCAGTTAGCTTTAACTAGAAAAGACCCAAGGCTTCGTAACTCTTCAAAATGACAAAAAAGCTAAGAAAGATGATTTTTCAGTCTGTGAGACAGGCAGCTTGGAAGAAACAATCCGAGCACTCCCAATAAGAGTCGAACCCATAGCCTTCTGGTTTCTAATCCAGACGCTCTACCACTAAAGCTGTTTGTCGTGATTCTCTTACCATTAAATTAGTGACGCCATTCTTGAAGTCAGCTATTGTGCTATCCCGATCAAACTGGTCCATACCTGCAAGGAATATATACAAACAGCAAATTTGAGAGGGAGAGGCAAACATTTCGGTCATCAACAACTACCTTCTGTAAAACAATAGAAAAAGTTCCACAGGAAAGAAGTACTCAGAAGTATTCATTTCAGTGGTCACAGACTTGAGAGTTAAAACCACCTTGCACTGAGAAAAGTACATTACCTCCAGTACTTACCTCCATGGAGAGACAAGCACGGATAAGATCGTTTCAGTAGGTCTTTGAACAACATGTCAGCTTTTTCTTGCTTTTCCACGAACACCAAGACGCTACCTATTTTGATAGGGTTAGAGTCGCGTCACATAGAAATATAACGTTTCGTTGGCGGAAGATCAACTAGTACGGGTGTAAGAAAGGGCGATCGGGGAGAATAAGCCTGTTTTCCCGCCACTGGCATTGTCTGCAACAAGGTAAATTATTTCCCGCGCTTAGCATCGGTTGTTCCTTTTGGCGCTCTTCGTCAATATTTGGAGGGAAGATTTTGCGTTGTCCAAAGCAGAACGTTGCCGGATTCTTTCGAGATGGAAGGCAATACAGTTCCAACTGCAAAGGGTTACAAAGTTAAAAAACATACTAGTGGGTAAGGTTGGGGGGGGGGGGTGGGGGGGTGGTCAGCAGAATATTTAACGCATCATATGCGTTTGGGGGTCGGGACCATTTGAAAACATGATTGGCATCGCTTGGAGACCACTGAGTGTTCCATGGTATTCTACATACAAGGGAAGGACCAATAAAAGCGGGTGGGGAGTTTCCGCTTCGTATGTAAGAATCTTTTGGTTCGCCATGTGCATATTTTCTTAGTTAGTATGCATTTTTGGTGCTGCTCCTTCTGGTTGTATGATTTTTTTTCACGTGAATTTTTCTATTATGGACATTTTTTTATTCTCTCCATCCCCCACCACCCTTCACTTTCTTATTGATTCTTCCCCAATTTACAGTGTTCGTTATGTTAACTGTCGCAGCTGAGTTTTAGATCTTACTCAAGCTTGCGGGCAACTGCCTTAAGACAGCTCCGAGTCCAGTATTTACCTTCTTCTTGATAAATACCAAGCAACTCAAGCAGTTTCAAAAACTTGTCATCCTCCTCAATAACAACCTGGGAAAATATAAGGGACCAAAACTGTTAGATTACTACCGCATTGTCTCCTTTTAATTTTGAAAATATCAACCTCTAAGTGGGTTTTATCCTCAGATGGGAAAGTAAAAAAGACCTCGTGCCAGACTTCCTATTTGCGTTTTCGCAATTCTAAAGCGAAATATCACCCAACTGAATTTTGAACTAAATTGTTAACATTTCCTTCACAATCACGAGGACTCACTTAAAACAACTAGTTCGGCATAAAATCTACTCACCAATCCACCATTGCACTTTAAAATAAACTTTTTTCCTAACAAAAACGAATCGGAAGTTCTGTGTCCATACTAGCGTTTTTGGATCGTTTCCAACCGTCCACGCTAAGGGATCGAAAACGTGTGAACGATGCTACGTCTCTTCCCGCGACTTTAAAGCTTTTAAACATGTCATGCTTTAAGGTGATGTTACACGGGAAATTCGCAACTAGGAGTTTTTGCCCAGCACAACGTAGCAATGTTGGAACAATGTTGCAACAATGTGGAAATGATGTGTTGCGTTAAAAATCGTCGTTGCAAATCGTCCCGTGTAACATAAACGGGACGATTCGCGACGACGATTTTTTGCGCAACACAGCGCAGAAATGTTGGAACAATGTTGCAAACATTCGAAACAATTTTGCAACAATGTTGAAATGATGAGTTGCGTTAAAAATCGTCGTTGCAAATCGTCCCGTGTAACATCATCTTTAAGCCTCCTTTCTTTCCCGTCCACACTAAAACAGTAGACCTCGACTCCCAAAATAAGAAAACTTTCGTCTACGTGCGTTTAAGTTTGGTCACAAGGACAAAATGCAAAAAAAAATGAAATGCATACCACATTTTGTGTAACATCTGAACAGACGATACTTCGACCACCGACTTGTATCTGAAACACAACAGAAAAAGCACATCGTTAACATCAGCATTGAATGGGAGTATGGCAACCATTAAAACAATTTCAGGCTAAAAACAGACACAGAAATCAACTCATGAAGAAAAATTTAATATTCCACGGAAGATTGACGTCCTCTGAAAAAAGATGAAGGACTATCAATAACCTAACTAACCGAGAAAGTTTTTTTCTTAGACTTGTGGTTTTGATACGAGAGAGCATCGCAAGAGAGTATTGTGCGGGAGACTTTACCCATTTGCAGGTAATTTTCGGGCAGCTGCCGTTTCATTTCAATAAGCACTAAGAAAAATTATTTTGGTAAATAGAAACCAATAGATTCGAGGACGAGGAAGACTCCAAGGACGAGATTGAACTTAAAGATTCTTCGCGAATAAAAATTCTTTAAAAAACCGACAGCCCGGAAAGCTTCATTATGTCTTTTTTCACCACAAAAGTTAGCACGGTAATTTTTATTGAAGGAGTTTAAGCCCTCTCTCCTCTAACATTAGATAACTGGTTTCCGTTAATACGACATTCTCGCTAAAACCCGTTTAAGTTTAGCTTGCGATTATGTCTATGATAGATTTCGCGAGGTAAAATATGTAAAATGTAAATGTAAGTAGAATGACGACGGCTGTCATTCTTTCCCGCCAAAATGACGCTGGTTCACGCACTCGCACTACTTAGTATTAAAAAATTCTCGTCCTCGTTTTAAGGCGATGTTACACGGGACGATTCGCAACGACGATTTTTGGCGCAACACAGCATTGCAATGTTGGGACAGTGTTGTAACTGTTCGAAACAATGTCGCAACAATGCTGCAACGCTGTGTTGAGCTAAAAATCGTCGTTGCCAATCGTGTCGTCTAACATCACCTTTAGAATCTAAAGCTCTCTATTAACTGTAAAGTTTGTACTATGAATCAAGATACATATTATGACATAGAAAAAGGACCCTAGAGAAAATAGGATCACTCCGAGACGACTATGTCGACTGCGTTAAAAGAATTTCATTGCAGATACAGTGTAAGCTTCGGTTAAACGGGCAACAAGAACATGAAACTTGTCTTTGCAACACTGCTCCAAAACGAGCTGAAAATCGGTGGGTCCGCGTTTTACTAACCACGATCAAACCTGTTAACAACCTGATTTGTTGCAAAACAGGTTTGATGAGGGTGGTAAAACAAGCAGCATCGCTATTCAACATATTTGGAACAATGTTGCAAGACAAGTTGCATGTTGCCCGTTTTTCCATACCTTAACAAGCACATTACCTCAATAGGTTTGTCAAGGATCTTTCTAGCTAAAGCTTCCATCTGACGTGGGAATGTAGCAGAGAACATGACAGTCTGTTTATCGGGTCTGATACAATCCATTATTCTCATTACCTGAAGCAAAAACGAATGTAAAAATTACATCAGATTCTGAAAAGCATCCACATAACGAGGGGAAACCACAAAGGTGGGAACTGCAGGCTTCACTTCAGGTTTGCAAGATAACAGAGACCTTTAGATTCGAGGATGAGAACGACTACGAGTAGGAGATTTAATTTAAAGTTTTTTTCACCTATTCTCAAAATATAGACACCCCGGAATGCTTCATTGTATTTTTTCACCAGAAAAGTTAGCACTGTTATCTTTATTGGAAGAGGTTAAGCCCTCTACCGATCGCATAATGCTAAAACTTCTAAGATTTGGTAACTTGTGTCCCGCCACTACGACATTCCCGCTAAAAATCATAGTAGAATGACGACGGCCATCACATTTTCCCCGCCAAAATCACGCTGGTTCACGCTCGAGCACTACTTAGTATTGAGAAAATCTCGTACTCATAATAATACTCGTCTTAGAATCTAAAGCTCTCTTCCACAATAAAGCCTACTCAAACGTATTGAGAGAGAATGGAGTTCCCGTGAAGTCCTAAGTTAACTGAACTAGCGCTGGGTAAGGGTCGACGGTCCGGGGGCCGAGGCGGGACCATCAACCAGGGTCTTTAAAAAACTTTATCCAACCTTATCAATACGAACGGGGCGTAAATGTACCCACAATCCTATTCGAAAACAGTAGGGGCGTGGACCCCGGTGGTGTGGTTTACCTCTCAAGGGGAGGGGACTGTCACGGGAGCTCGATCGAGCTCAGTAACTAGCTTTAAGGGGTTGCAGTTGCCTTACCAACGGCTGGCAAAGCTATAAATAACATAAAGTCACAAACGTGTTTTTGGGAGTGAAAGCAACCTCGACACCACAAATCTCTTTGACTGAGGTGACCACAAGCGAGTTGGCTGTTCCCAACCGAATTTTATAAGGTTCGTTTAAAACCAACTACTCCGTAACGTGTACCCTGCTTTAACGTCGTACAACCCCAAGAGTAGTCTGAACCGTCAGCTGTCTCCGCCCCCTAGCCCGTGGGGGGCGCGAGGAGAGACCGCGCCCCCCACGGGTTACTCCATACTACCCCAAGAGCTGGTCCGAGAATGACTTGCTTGAGGTTCAATAAGTAAGAAAAAGTAACAATGTGGAATTAATTTGGCCTTAAATGACCCCTTTCACTTGACCTGGACAAGAACTGAGCTCTATCCACTTACCACTTTGTTACCGCTCTCAGTCACAACTCAGCCCGCGGAGCAAACTACGCTGAATTCAAGGCCAATGGTAATAACTGTCTACTCTTACAAAGCAGAAAAAACCACAACTGCCCAGATGCAAACACCAAGCTCCTAATATATAATATGCAAGGTAACTTTACGGATGGGGTTGGGCGAATTCCTGTTCAAGGTCATTTCATTCAAAATTGATTTCTTTCTTCACACTTTTTAATCATTGTGTTCGGAAATTTGGTGCAGCATTCTTATGTCTACGATTTCCATGGGTAGTTTATAAAAACTTTGTTGTGCACAAAAGTAATTACTTCTTGGTTTTTAACTTCTCTTTTTCTAATCCTCTCTATCACATGTATCAGTTAGTACGCGCTCTTTGTGATTGACCAATTTCAGTGGTGAGCCGCATTCTAAAGCACAGCCTGCTTCAGCTTATGTTTTTTGGTACCGATTTCCTGACGATGTCCGCAACGAGTCCATCGAAATTTGCCAACGCACATAAACGTATGGGCTTTGGGTGGACTCGTCCCCAGGTCGTCCTCATAACGTGTACGGCGGGAGCAGAGGGTGATGGGTAGGGAAAAGAGCCTCACCTTCCTCCTTCCCATCACACCTGGCGTTCCGGCACTGGGGAGAGGTTTAACAGAGGAGACTAGGGACGAGTCAGCGCTTACGGCTTACGTCCACAGATAAACAAGAGTAAATGTAAATAACTTGTTAAACGTCCTCCACATTTGAACATTCATTAACGGACAAATATCGTTTGGTTGCGTTTAAAGCTTCAACGCAATCATGGGCCTCAAACCACCCAGAGATTCAACTAAAATTTAATCGATAACGTTTTCCTCGACCGCACTGTATGTTATAGAACCTTGAGTTACGTGCAAACCTTGAACTGGTTTGTGAGAGATGCATATGCTTGCCAATGGAACAACATCAGAAAGGGAAACAGCGTTAACGCAGCTTGAAAATCAAAGTTAAGCCCCCCTCAGCAGATTTCAGGTTTAGTATTACCACTCAAAATGCTAACTTGACCTACCTGAGGTTCAAATCCCATATCAAACATTCTGTCTGCTTCATCCAGGACCAGGTAAGTACAACGACGGCAGTTTGTCACTCGGCCTTCAAAATATCACAGTAAAACCAAAACCAAGTAAGGCAAGATTGAAACAAGGAACGCCCATAAGGCTACACTATTTGTCTATTTCTGTTGTCATTAACAGATTGGTAATATTTGGAAACTCCCAACTAAATGTAAATAAATAGGGCATATTTTTGGCCGCGCGAAGATACGAAATTTCTCTCCGATCGAAGAAAATATTTTTGAACACGAGAAATTCTAGACCATTTCACTAAATTTTTTTCTGTCGCAAAAGGCGCAATTTATTATGTAGCCATAGAAAGCAAGGGTGATCTTTTACGTGTGAAGATATCATGTTTTCGCGTGAAGCTCACCTGGTATTTCATTGGTGGTTACATAATAAAAAAAAGCAGTACCATTAGTTTCATGTTTAGCCTACCGTTATTTGCCGTCAACATGTCTATCATTCTTCCAGGGGTACAAACGATAATTTCTGCTCCACGCTTTAGTTCTGCAATCTGAACAGAAACATAACTGGTAATTGATTACACACCAATAACATGAAGCAAAGTAACGTTGCCCTTGGCAAATCATTATCCAGTAAGCAAACAGGAGGTTAAGACAGAGAAAATGTTCATTGCGAGGATGGGAAGAAAACTGACAAACGATCTCAGTTCAGCTGTTGCAAATCCTGATGTGGGTTGGTTAGACAATCCCATCGTTAATAACAGTAACAGAATCTGTGTAGCGTCTTTTATGAGCTTTATTTCCGCCGCTCTCCCGAGTCCAGACGGATTAAAAAGACAGTAGAGAGCTTTAGATTCTAAGACGAGTACAACTACGAGTACGAGATTTTCTCAATTGTTAGTAGTGTGCGCGCGTGAACCAGCGTCATTACGGACTTTAAGATTCAACGACGCGGACGGCAACGAGAACGTCAAAAAAAAAAAAATTGACAAATTAGGTGGGTAGGAATAATCGCTATAAAGACTGAAGGAACGCAAATTCACTTTTTAAGCGACGTTCTCATTACCGTCTCGTCGTTGGATTTTAGTGATAGCCGTCGTCATTCTACAACGAGTTTTAGCGAGAATGTCGTAGTGGTGGGAACAAGTTATCAAATGTAAGAAGTTTTATCATTTTGCTATAACCTACTTCAGTATAAATAACCGTACCAACTTCTTTGGTGAAAAAAGTAAAATGAAGCTTTCCCGGGTGTCTTTTTTTCTGAGAACTTTTTTTCTCGAACTCGTACTCGTTCTCGTCCTCAAATCTAAAGTTCTCTATACCACACCACAAAACACCCAAAATTGTGTCATCTGTTTCATGAGCCAATGGATGAAAAGATCAAAACATGGACTCTTCGTTTTCCTGCCAAACAAAACCCTAATATGGAGAAGGCATTGTTCGATTGGCCAATCGTGTTGCAGTATGACGTCAAAGCGAAGTATCCATTGATTTCTAGAAAGTTCTCGGGCATGAAGTTTTTTCACCCGAGCGTTCGCTTAACCAACCAAAAGCCACGCGCGTTTGTATCCGATCGATAAACCAATCAAATCGCTCCATTTCCGCTGGTTTGTTGTTCCTGTTTTGTTCGCGCGTTTTCACTTCAAGGTCATAGGAAAATCGCTCTATTCTCCTTTTGAGCAGGTCGTTTTTTGGCTGGGAAAGACAAATCGTACTGTGTGTGGTAAGCAAAATTCTACTTCGAGTACAGTACATGCACCAAGAGAGGGCATCGTAAATCCTATTTATGGATGGGGATGGATGAGTTGGTCCAATGTTACTGGGGTAAGTGGAGAGAAAACATTAGTAGGGGGGTAGGGTAAGGGGTTTGGGGTGGACTGACCTGTTCACTGATACCAGTGCCACCATACACGCAGACCACTCGCAGATTGAGCGGCTTACAGAACTTCTTACATTCACGATAAATTTGAAGAGCTAGTTCCCGAGTTGGTGTCATTATGATAGCTGTAAGTGAAATAAAACACAGTCACAAGTCACAAGCCTGATTATCAATCCCGACAAAATTACAAGGGCCGTGCTTGAACCAAGTCTCTGCCAACTAACCCATTGGGCATTACTCCAGCGCGTTTGTCGATCTTAATTACTTGGTATTTACGCTGATTTAGAAGTCAGCACAATCGATGTCACTGAGATAAAATTCATGATTATTAAGATGAATCTAGTTCGACGCGACGTAAGCAAGGTGTTTGATACGGGGCCTGAGATTCAAGATTACATAAGCATTAACTACCTATTGGTCCATCTTCTCTGTCAAGCTCAGGTTGGTCCAGAACATGTCGGTACATAGGAAGAAGAAATGCTAATGTCTTTCCACTTCCAGTCTTGGCAATTCCTGGAGAAATGGTGAAAAATGGAGAAAACAGTTCTAGCTTCCTTCCACAAAATAGTAGAATATCAACGCGAAATATACGTGAAATGAGAGACATTAAAGGGGTTGAGCTCTTGATATATACTGATATAATTTATTGTGTGTAATGGTTTTTAAAATCCGGGTGCAAAACTTGTGTTTTAACCCACAGTAATGAAAAGGGTATTTCTTTCACGTCACTAATCATACCGTTAACGTACAACTTGCACAGGGCATGGACTAGCTTCCAAAGCTTTCCCAAGACGCGATTAGCTGTGATTGGTTTATTAGCGTGACTTGCCTTTCATCGTACACTGCTTTACGATACGATTAGCAAACAAAAATTGTGCCACTTTTTTTAGCCAATTAGGAATCCTGAATTGCCTTCACGTGTTTTTACGAACGTGGTGTCGGTTTTATGTGACTGTTTAAGTTTTGATTGGTTTATTAGAAAGACTTTCCTTTCCCCTGGAACTGCTAGACAATATGACTGACAGAAAAAAAAAGTGACACCTCAGCCAATCAGGAGACAGTCTTGCCTACACGTGTTTACCCTTCACGCGCTTAGTGTCGGTTACATGTGACTGCTTCAAGTTTTGATCGGTTAATTACCGAGACTTGCCTTTAGTTACCAGCATTGCTATACGATATGACTGACGGAAAAAGCAAGCGAAACATCAGCCAAAATGGAGCAAAAGAAACACCATTGTTAACTGCCTGCAGATTCAGTTTTTCGCGCTTAGTGTTGGCTAAGTGTAATTGCTAAGAAAATGTGAACGGCTGAAGTATTTTCTTTTGTTTAGTTTGAAACTCAATTCACCACTTAACACCGAGAACGAGACTGGGCCGAGTTAACGTTTACAAAGACTTCTGAGACTGTTGCTAGGGACGGAGAAAAAAAATTGGCCAATAGCTGACTGACACGTCTCCAGTGACAATCCCAGAAACAATTGCGGGACGCATTTCGGCTCCAGTACCCTTCTCTTAGCCGGTCGTTATTTTTCGGGTGGAGAGAAGCGACGAGCGGAAATACGTCTGTGTTTGCAGGCTATTCTCCTTTCTAACTGGGGGGAATTGGCGATGCTCAATTAAAAACCCGCTCTTAGGAGACATCTTCTCAAACAGTAAGGACGACACGGCCGTAAGAAATGAACTTATCTTACCTATCATATCTCTTCCACTCATGATGGCTGGAATGGCCTGACCCTGAATCGGTGTTGGTTTGTCGTACTGGTTCCTTTATTAAAAGAGTGAAGTACGTCCATTAACCTCCCAAAAAATTTCATCTTTCATTCATTAAAGAATTGAAAGACATGACACCATGCAAAATTAATTCTAAAAACGTTTTGAATGCTAGCACTAAAGGATATAGACAACGGTACAAAAATAAAAGTTAAAATAACATATTTATTGACTCAAGAGAAAGTTAAGAATAATTTGTCTCTACCATTTTGTGGACAAACAACTCCCATCGTGTCAAAATTTGGGTACAATATTGCATTACGCTGGGTTTAACTTTTTGTTTTGTCTTTCATATCAGTGCAATATGCAACAGCAAGTGGAGGACCTAAATGAAAACTTAAAGTGAAAAGAAAAAATTCTCATGTCAGTTGATTTTTAGGAATTTAGTTTATAAGAAACCAGTTGAAGAAAAATAGTGTGAGAGATGAACCACTGTGTATCTAACAGGATAAGCACAAAAACTGCGTTGATAATAATACTATTATTCAAAAGATAGCAAGCTGGCTCAATGCAATTTACTTACTTTTTAAGGACCTCGAGGATTTTTAAGCTAACTCCAGTCTGTGCCCAGGTTTTCACAGGTTTTGGACAGTCTTTTCCACGAACTCGAATGTTCTCAAGTTTTTTACGGTATTCTTCCACCTCTGCAAATCCAAAAGTTAAGAGACAGGTTATATAACATCTCTGAGTTGGTTGTCCTCTCGGTAACGAAATAAAAATGTCACTTTAATATTCTTCAAGTTAAAGGGGCTAGCTGTGTCACTGTTGTCTAGTTCATTTTGTTAATAATGAAAAAGGCGCTATGGAACGTGAGAAATACTCGGGAATCGCAAAATTACAGCTCCATGTCAAACAAACAGGTCTACCAAGCATTAATGTATATCAAACATTATAAACAAAAAAGTGTACTTTGGAAAACTGTCACACTAACAAGTTTACAAAAAAACACACTGATTGCAACCCCTTTCAATCCCCTTAATCCTTTAAGCCCCAATATCCACATACAAATTCTCCAAACTGATCTCCATACATTTCCATAAAGAATGTGTTGAGAGAATTTGATAAAAGATCAAGGCATTTTCTCATTGTTGATCATTTTATTAATTCTCATAACCTAGTCTCTTGACAAATTATGGATATCGTTACGAGAAAATTGATGTTGGTCACCATTGGCACTGAAAGGGTTAAAGTTTGTCCATCTGTTCCTCCGTTTGTATTTGCTGTGTTATTTAAACCTTCTTTTCATGTTTTGAGCTGTTATTTTTATGTTTCATTCACTATAGAGGCAGATCCCACAGTTTGAATTTTGACAAATTTCGTGACACAGTTAAATTCAATATGTATAAAACCTCATCTCAGGTTACTATGGCTAGATTCGGCTAACTGCTAGACTACGAGTAGTCCCCATTTTTCCTCAGGGATAGTAGACCGAGCGAAACGCGAGCGCGTGAAAATCACCCCACGCGAGAAAGGCGAGACGAGGCGGGGAAAGAGAAAAATGAGGGAATACAGACAAAGCTTAAGCTTTTGAACTTATGCGTTGCTCGTTCTCTCTCCCCGCCGCGTCTCGCCTTTCTCGCGTTTCGCTCGCTCTACTTTCCCGGTGGAAAAATGAGGACTACTCGTAGTCTAGCTAACTGCGTTCAGACAAGTTAAGTGGCAGTATGGCCTAAGGGCTACAACACTGGACTTTCAATTGAGAGGCCCCGCATCCAAGTTCTGCCATGGATCAATTTTATAACATAACATCAAGTATGAAGCAGTGTCCTTCGTTCTAAAGGATATTTTCGCAAGGTATCGCATATGAATTGGCTGAAGGCAAACAAGTACAGAAAAAACTAAGTTAAAGACACCACTAGGAAATCCTTTTAAAATTGCCCTGAGCAACGGTAGCTCACTGTTTTACCTTCCATAGCATAGATCATGACTTTGTTACATTTCAGTTAAATTATTTGTTTTATTAACGCAGCGCTTAAAGAGCAAGGATGTTGGTTAGTGTACAACGTTCGGTGCGCGAGGTCACGAGATCGATCCCCGCTGAGATCACGTTCTTGTGTCAATATCTCTCCTTTCTGTGTAGATCTAACTGTAGCTTTAAATACTTTAAAAACAGAGCACTGATGGAGAGATGGGGGTAAAATGAGCGCACGGTCGACCTCAATTTTATCAGTTGAATTACCAGTTTTGCTCGCCCCACTAGTTTTTTTTTTGCCATGAATACTGCCAAGGATAAATAAAGTAACGTCATTTATTTTAAGCTGAGCTGTGCTTTGAGGAACCAATTCTTACCTTCAGGAGTCATTCTTGCAAGTTCAGGAACCTCCACATAAAAATTCTTCCTGAAGCTTGAGTAGTACACTTTGTTATGGTTCACTGCTTGGAGATCCTAACGTCAGTAACAAAAAAATATTTAAAACACTATTTCCTGTCCCTATTACAAACATGATCAGTGACGCCTTTTTCGGGTGGGGGTGGGGGCAATTGGATGTGAAAGCAAATGAAAAATAATGTGATTCCTAGTTCTACAGTTACCACTCTAGGAACCACAAGTAGGACCATAAAACTCTTTTCAAACTTCTCAGTGAAAGATGGTGGATCTTTTCGAGAAAAGGGAAGTACAAAAGGAAACCTAGTCCTTTACTGAAGAGGATATAAAGCTAGAAACATTGGATTAGATGATGGGTATACAAACAGGGCTCTTACTGTTGCTGGATATTTGCAATCAGCAGGTGGGGAATTAAGCAACTTGGAAGTTCTCTTTGTTTGTTTTGTTTTGTTTTCTATACTTGCCACCAAGATAAGTAGGTTAAAGAAGTGCACAGAAGACTTAACAGAAACTATAGGAGCTTATGAGAGGATAGGCCTCCTTGAAATACGGGCTACAGCTGTTTACATCAATTGAAGAAAAGATGGCGTAAGTTATCTCGGTTCTTACTTCCTTTTGTTTTCTATGAAAGTAGCCAGGGGTCAAGCTCGTGGTAGCCGGGGGAAAGCTTAAGCTCCCATCTCTTATTGACAGCTCTGCACAATGCTGCAAAACCTGAAATGCTTTATAACATAAGAGGCTTTAATTTTCCTACCTTCTTCTTCTTTGTTTTGAAGTTTGCATAAGTTGATTCTATAGTCTCCTCTTCTACTTCTTCCTCAGATGAATACTACAGAATGCAAAATAACTTTTCAACATTTCAAGCTGTGTTCCAAAATTCAAGAACAGATTAAACTGTCAGATAAAAACATCTGCCCAAGAGAGGATCAGTAAGTTCTACCTTGACAGGTCTTATCCCTCAATAATTGAGGGAAAAGACAGTGAATGCAGCACAACGTCAGAGAAAACACAAAAGTCCATAGGAAGGACTGAATGCTCTGCCATTTGTCAATTCTGTTTTTAGATCCGCGTACATCACTGTGATCACATTGTTTTTGCAAAATTTGCCTAAGAACTCGGCTACAAAGTACAACCATAGCATTAATCTCAAGATGCCCAAACGTAGGGTGGGGCAAGGGGAACTTAACACGATTAGCCTATTTTTCTATGACTGTAACAACATCAAGATACCGTAAAATTCCCAAAATAAGCCCCTCCATGTATAAACCCCTCTAAATATAAGCCCCCCAAAATCGTAACGCAAAAAACCCTCCATTAAATCGCCCCTCCGAATATAAGCCCCCCGGGGCGCTTGTACTTGGAATTTGCCCTCTAATACAAAGTAACACAAAGCAAAAATGGTAAATTTCCTTCCCACTACCAAGCTAGCCCAATCGATTTTGAAACGTAAATTTCCCTCCATACATAAGCCCCTCCGAATTTAAGCCCATCCAAAAATAAGCCCCTCAAAAAGGGCCTTTGAAAAATATAAGCCCAAGGGCTTATTTTCGGAATTTTACGGTATTGCAGCACAGTTGAGATTTTTCTATGACAGAAACATCTTTTATGTACTGACCTCCATAGCATCTTGATCATTTTCCATCAGCTCACCTTTGGTGGGATCCTAAACAAACAAACAGTTCATAAAATTGATATTATTCTTCAATTCACGGTCATGTTTGAAAGTGACACATCTTAGACAGGCGAAAATATGTCTCCGCAAAGTTGCAAAAATTTACCGATGCTTGTATATGGTGGGTGGGCGGCAAGTTTGTGCCCCCACCATACAAACGTCTGTGAAATGTCATGACTTTGAGGAACTATACCTTCATAAGTTTTTCACAAATCACCCTCAAACTTGGCAATTTTACTAATTTAAAGATGCTCTTTCCAGTGGTGTAGACAGATTTTCCCAAACTTGTTCAGAAACGTAAAAAGGAAGCATTTTTCCTTAGGTGATCATTATATTACATCTCAAAGTTTTTTTTTTTCTGTTGATTATGTATTGTTATGAGAAATTGATGCTGGACACTTTTGGGACTTGAGGAGTTAATTACATATATATTCACTTCTGATGATTTTCCCCCAGGAATGTTGTACAATGAACAGAATGCCCTTTCAAAGTCATAAACTAAAGCTAATCTCCATCACAAACATCTTAATCAGAGTGTGCCAAAACCTATTTCTGATTGTAATAATAATAATACTAATAAAACTTATATAGTGCCGATATCAATATTGCTATTTTCATCAGCACTTAAAAATATACATAAAATATACATAAAATATACAAAGTGCATGAACCTACCAAAAAGAGTTCAAACAATGTCAACACTGAAACTATAAAAATTACGTAGACTACTTAAATCGTTAAAAAACTGCATAAAACCTACTAAAAACGAGATTAAAAAGCACATAAAGTTACAAAAACGTTTTCTGAAATAAGAAGGTCTTGAGTGTCTTTTTTGTCTGGGACAGGTAGAAATTCAGTTCCGCCATGTAAACCTTTGACATGACTTATCTGTGGGACAACCACATTTTTTAATCAGAAAAAATAAAGAAACAGTTGAAAATTGTCTTCAAACTACAGTTGAACTGAAATTCATCTCAAATGTCAGAAAAGCAAACCTCATACTTGACAAATTAAGGTTAAATATTCCTTTTAACTTTACCATTCCGCGGCCATTTCACTAGTTTTTACGAGCTCCATTTTAGGTTTAAGTCAAAAACAATTTACAAGGGTAATAATGTAAACATTAAATGCCTGATTGTTTTTTAGTTTTCAGTTTCAAGGTAACCTTTTTGGACAAGAACTCTTGGGTTTCGGACAACCAAATTTAATATAGTGCTTGTCCAAAGCACAAGTGAATAGGAAAATTTTTCTCTTACTCTGTTAATTGACCTACCCTCTTCTTCTGCTTGGTGACTACATGGGTTATCACAGTTGTCTTCCCAGCTTTACCAACTTTCTTCTGATCTACAGCATTGATTTTCTTCACCTGTTGAAGAACAAAAAATGGCCTTGATTTTAATCAAAATTTATTTAAATATTTATTTCCAGTTTGAATTAATGTTATTATATTACCGCAATAAAAATATTAATTTTGTAACATGCATGAAACTTCAGTCCAGACTTGCTAGTAGCGGGACACACAACCTAGAACTACAGTTTAGATATACAGCCTGTTTATCTAGTAGCTATAAGTAAAATCTGTTCTCAGGTTAACCCACTATTCAACCAAGTTTGATACACAGTTTTTCTCTGTTTCCTAGCCCTTATTATTGACAGGAGAAAAAACAAGTTTTGGTTATACCTAAATGCGGATTTTACCTGCAACATACACAAAATGATGCTAGGAAATGTATACTAAAAAGTTTGCATGTACAATGAAAATTCCTAAACTGGTTTTACAAGTCATGAATTTGGTTTTACAACTAGTTTTACAAGTTATTTTACAAGTTAAACCTGCAAAGAAAAAAAAAAGCTACAAAGTTAAGAATGCTTGGTACCACAGCCTGTAACTTTCCTAAGTTTTTTTAAGAGAAACCAAAGAGAAGACATATTTTGACGAGGGAGGAATGAAGAAGTGCAGGTATTAATAGACTACCATATTATTACGAAGTATTCACCTCTTTGTTAACATCAGCCATAAAAGCATCTAATGGATCAACATCATCATCTTCCTGCTAAACAAAATTGTCAACATCATCAGTCTCAACAAAGATGCATTACCAAGTGTGAGTCCTTTTTAAAAACTTGATCACAAGGGTCTTATAAAAAACATACAGGTCCTGGCTGATCTGACATAATTTCATAGCCAGTGGTGCGTAGGCCAAAAATGACATTAATTTTAACAATTCCTTTTACATCCTACAGTGAGCAGGAAAAGTAAACAGATTCCACATATATAATATATGTTTTCACATATTAAAAAACCAAGTTATGAATATGTAAAAAATCATATATGAGAACTGTGGGGTGAAGAATTATCTGAAAGAAGACGATCGCAGTTATAGACACAATTAATTTTACAGTTGCGAAAAGAAAGCCTGAAAAAAATTCAGGCTTGTACAGGATTCAAACCCCTGACCTCTGTGATACCAGTGCAGTGCTCTACCAATTGAGCTAACAAGCCAACTGGGAGCAGGTCGATGAATTGGTTCGTTATAAACCCGTGAAAGGATGATGATGAAGTAATGAATATATGAAAATCATATATGAGAACTGCGCAGTGAAGAAAACCAACAAACAAAGAAACAAACCAGGTCCCTTCATAAAAATACTGTTTTAAAAATGTTAAAAATATGTCCCTTTGGTGGCTGTATTAATCGGGTTCCACTCTAAAGAAAAAGTTCAACATAGAGCGGTTTTCACTTGACTGTCATAAAACCAAAACCAAAGTAAATACACTAGCCAACCAAAGGACGTAGTAAAACCAAAACCAAAACCAAAACCAAAACCAATCCCAATTCGACAGTCAAGTGAAAACCGCTCTATTGTACAACTGTAACAATGTCTGACCACATTTTTTTGTTGGTCAATCAAAATGACGACATGCAGGGACCTATGACTTCTTAAGAAAAAAAATTATGAATTATTTGCAGCCCTGCTTAGTGTCGAAATTGTGGAGAGGTAGAAAATGTTTGGTGGTGCAAATTAAGACTTACCGGTTCCTCCTTTACTTTACCATTAGAAACACTAGTCTGGCCTTTTTTATCTGCAACACATTCATGACAAGAGATTATTAGAATTAAGACATTAGACATTAGAATAAATAAAAATAATTATATAAAGGTGTGAACTTAACTACCATAATAATTTTAGGATACTTTTAGATAAGAGACATCATCAAAATTAATGAGTTCAGTGGGGATTTTTGTCATACAGTGTAATATGATAGTTGTTGTTGTTGTTGACAGCACTATTTAACTCTTAAGTGAACATAAGAAAAGGGCAATCAAAACAGCAAACATCATTGTCTTGGAGCCTGGAAACAACAAGATATGGTCACCAAATTGACACAAACTCGTTATGGCAGAAAATAGGGTGGTCAAGGTCATAGTAAAAGTTTTTACTATGACATCGACGGCAAAAAGGATACACCACCAAAACTTTACGCCTGGAAATGCTGTTACAATGCTCATATATCAGATTAGGTTTACCTACATCGTTTGGTTCTTTTTTTTTTGAAAATGCCAAAAATTTGGGTTGCTCAGATTACGCTAAATGGAGAAGAAAAGGGGGGGTGGCCTAACAGTTGAAAAGTTTCACCACTTACTGTTAATTTTTTTACTTTTTGGTTCATCCTCAGCCTCCTGTATTGGGAATAAAGAAATACATGTAATTTTTCATTTACCTTTAATATAAATGACAATGATAAATAAAATATTAATACAGGTGTAGGATGGACATCCTGAAATAAAGGATCAGCCTGCTAACAAAGAAAAATAATCCAACATACAAATAAGAAGCAGCCAAGCAAGAACACACACCAAGAAATTATCTAACAATAAATAAATAACTACAAGGCAACTGAGCTTATGAAAGGTCCTAAATCAAAGCAATGCTTTTGTAAGTAGAATTACAGAATGATATGCAATAAAAAATGTTACAGAAGTCAAAACATTTGGTTTAAGATTAATCAGACCTGTTCCTCTTCCTTAACTTGCACTTCTTCCTCTTCTTCCTCCTCATCATCATCATCGTCATCCTCCAAACTCCACGCTTTTTTCTTCTTTTGCTGTTCTTCGCTTGCAGCTTCAGTTTGTTCTTTGTCTTCTTGTTCTTTCTTTCTCTGGGCTCTCCATGCCTCTATCCTGATAATTTTGTTGGCATAAACAAAATGTACTGGTAAGTATCATAGACCACCAAAAGCAACAGCCTGCTACATGCAAAAGAAATGCTCACACCATTTATAAATGCAATGGTCAAATGCAAGTTGACACAAAAAAGGACATTTTGTGCAATATTACGAGAAATGTTTGAAGCAATCAAAATGGCTGCCCAACTAGCAATTTGGAGGTGCATGTTAACATCTTAAGACTTAATAATCAGATCCAGGGGGAAAAAGATGGAAGAAAATGGAGTTTAAATAACATTTATTTTCATGCAAATGTTTCTTTCACCATTACGTAAAGACCATAAACTCTAAAAATAAAAACATAAATCATAAAATCATGGCAACTTTGTGCAACTTTAGTCACTAAATTGAAAATTTACTTCTACAGTGTACTCGACATGGCAGCCAAAAAAAACATAGCACGGAGTGCTGGGAAGGGTCTGGCTTTGGCATCGATATCACTGGCACCTGTCCTGTCCTCCTCAAAAAAAAATACAAGAAATTTCTAACCAAACCTTGCAAGGTCAAGGAAAAGGGCCAACAGTAGGAATAAAGAGGGATAGAGTGAAGAGGGAAAGGTGGGAACAAAAAAACATGTTGTCTGATTTAGCAGAGACTCAAACCTGTGTTTGCTCGCTTCACAGGGATAAAGCTAGCTCACTACACCACATGAGCTTACACTCTTCAAGAGGTGGAAGGTATTCTATTTAAAGCACTTTTATAAGTGGTGGTAAAGTTCCCTTTACTTGAGTAGTACTAAAATAACAATGGTACCTTTCTCTTCTCTTCTGCATCTCCTCATCAAGTCTTTTCTGCTCTGCATCCTAACATACAATCAGTATCACAACATTGAACTAATGCAGTCCAAAAATGAATAATAAGTTATGACTTTGCTAGACACACACACAGGGTTCAGCTGAGGGATACAATCTAGATTTAACAGTGCCCAGGGCCCTGTTTCTTGAAAGTGCCAGTAAGTTAACTACAACAGCCCTAGAAATCTTTTTTACATTTGATGCATTTCAGGGCTGTCACTAAGATTTCAAGTTGCCGGGCAAATACAACAAGTAGGCGGGGAATCAAACAGCTAGGGATTTCTTTTGGTTCTATTTTCCCTCTATTTTCCCTAGAAGTAGCCAGCTGCCACGTTCTTAGTAGCCAGGAGGAATCCCCAGCCCCCGCCTCTTAAATGACAGCCCTGGCATTTGCAGTAAAGTCTAATTTGGGTAAGCCCAGACCTTATAGCACCAAGCTTCTAACTCAGGATTCCCTGTCACCAATATACCTAACAAAATGCATGTGCTGACAGCTGGCAATTGGGATTTCTCATTTAGGAGAATTTTGCACTACTGATTTGGGTTTTTATTATGATTGTATGGGTACCTTGTCATCTTCAGCACTTTTTTCCTCTACACTTGAGCTTGTGGTATCTTTCTTTGACTGAAAGAAAATATTTAGGCATCTGTTAGCAAGAAGCATCATAAACACTTATAACTACACTGTACAATACTAGTGCTCAATCATAAGCAGATAGCAGTAATCCACTGTCCAAGACCAGTCAAAATTAGGCTGTTGCTAATTTAATATGAAGAGCCCCTTGTCAATAGGCTATTATTGAAAAGGAAGCAATTAAAAATGAAGGAGGATTTATTTTGAGGATTTTACTACTTTTAGGGCAAGAAACAAGTGAAATACATGTACAAGGTGAGAAAAAGTCCATGCATTTTAAGCCTTTAAAACCCTCTTTTGTTGTCCACAATATGTTTTCAGTAGAGGAAATACGGAGAATTTGTTGAAGTATTAAATAGATTCATCTTCTGTGATCATGCCCTCAAGTCTCATACCCACTCAGTTTTATAAAGCATTGATATTTCAAGGAGAAATTTCATACTGATCACTCCCAGGGTTTAAAGGGTTAACCGACAAATAAAAATTATTCACGAAAGTGGAGGTGGCTAGTGGTGGATATTTACCCACCACTAGCCACCAACACTGAGGTGAATATTATTGTTTTAAAATATTAAAGAGATTATTGAGCACAAAAATGATGGTTTTGAACTCATTTACTGCTGCCAATGATTACCATTTGACAAGCAAATGACTGAATGGGCATCATGTTTTCTTGCCGACAGATAAAACTTTTAAAGGCATTTGTTTAGCTATTGTGGAGAATTATGAATTCTTCTTGCATTTGAAACCATTCTGTAAAAAACTATTAAATTTAGTGTTAAGTTTATTTATGAAGTCAGCTAAATAAACCAATGCAAGACTTAATTTGCATTTGTAGACAAAAAACTTTTCCACCGGTTTCATAAAAAAATTCAAGTCAAACAGACAAAGCTTTACCTGTTAAAGCTTCCAAAAACCAAATTTTGTCACCTTCATCGTATATTTCAGAACAGCTAGTTTGATTATTTGTGATTAAAATTTCTTTGTTTGTTACAGCAGCAAACCGGGAAACCATTTTGCGCGAAACTTGCAAGAGTTTGGCGTTGCTTGCTCAGAGGAGCTGGAGGTGAATCAGTTAATAGCATTGGATATCCCAACTTTGAGTAGCCAATAAGAGTGTGTGAAAAACACTATCCACTGTTTTAGTAACTATTATACTAATGATCTGGAAGTGATTCGGGGTCAAGCTTTGTATCAGGTGATGTTTATTGACCAGTGAATTCAAAAACTAGCTGGCCCAAGATTGTTAAGGTCAAACAACACCTACCTATTACAGTTTGGATAAAACACCAAAGAAAGTAGTGCAAAAATTCACTTACCTCTTTGGATTTTTTAGTGTCCTTGCTTCTATCCGAGCTGTCCTCATCATCTCGTCTTCTTTTGTCTCGACTATCATAGAAAAGTAAGAGACTAAATCAAAGAAATTCAATGATAACAAAAAAGCACAGTCCAAACAATTTCATTCCTGAGTAAGACACAAAAGTTACGTTTTGTGCTACACTGTATGTCAAAGTAAAAAGAAATTCAGAAATCAGTTATTGGAGAATTTAATGTTCCCTGTCTCGCAAGACTTAATTCTCAACTTGATCCTCGATAACTTGTTCTCAATTCTTGATTTGTGCGGGAATCAAGTTTTGAAATCAAGTCAAGTTGAGACTTGTAACAGACTTTCAACTTACTTTTGAACAGTACTGTACCTTGACTTAGACTTTTTTTGTTCAGGACTTTTACTCTTAGATCGTGAACCAGAAGAAGTTGAACGATTGCGGCTTCTTGAACGTCTTTTTCTATCTCTTTCCTTATCTCTTTCTCTTTCCCTACTACGAGGCCTTTCCTTCTTTCTCTTTTCATAGCTTCTGCTGCGAGATCTTCGCTTTCGTTGACTGTCTTTGTCCTTTTTTCTGGGAGCAGGGCTACGACTACGACTTCTGCTTGTTGATGCTCCACTTGCTGGGGAGCCACTTGCTGATCTTTTTCTCTTTCTCTCCTTTTCTTTTTCTTTTTCTCTTGGTCTCTTGCTAGTTTTGTCTTTTCCCTTTTCAACACTTCTACTGCGAGATCTCTTGCGTTCCTTATTTCTTTCTCGACTGCGTGATCTCCGACTTCTCTCTCTACTCTTTGATCTGGAACGAGACCTCTTCTTTCGCCTAATAGAAGATAACAACATAATAATTAAGTTGTTACCTTATTATTACTGTTATTATTGTTATTATTATGATAGGCATATAAAAAATTCAGTTGCATCTACTGTCTATTGTTTATTATTTTCATCTGTGTCACTGACTGAAAAATTATGTTTCTTATGTATTCACCAGGCTCAAAAATTCACCATCACATCTCTATCAAAGTTTCTTTTATTAAAAGAATCCCGTTCTTAAATGAAAGAAACTTTGTTAGAAATAACTCTACAGACATTGAATCAAACAATAACTTAATTGTGGTATCAACACCGCTAGATGGTCATATTGACCTTCTAATTGCCAATGAGCAGCTTCACGTCTTCACGAGGCTGCGAGGCGGCAGCCTAATTGAGCCGTGCGCGATTGTTCCAGGGGCAGAAAAAATCTCAAATCGATGGAGCATAGAGTAATGTAAGGCAACCATGATGTAATGCAGAACAGAGAATGCATTGTTTTCGAGCAAACAAGTGATACAGATCAGAGAATCCATGAGCCGTGAGCATGTTTGTGAGTCCCGTGCTCATCCCGTCTTCAACCAATTGTCGGGTGGATGATTTCCGCCTTATGCAATATCTGTCACATCTGCCCGCTGGAATTTTTTATTGCATGCCGCTAAGAAAAATAATGCAGCAAAATGTTTCGTGTCTTTGAAGCAAAATAATTCGGAAGGCTTCATTGGCGCACCGTAAATTTTTTTAGCTTTAAAAAGAGATCAAAATTAATATAAGTCTGTACATTGAATATTTGCAGACTCTAATGTGATTTTTCGAGGATTTAAAGTTTGCTTATAAGACCAGTAAATTTTATGCAAAATGACTTGTGTGCAACTTCGGACAAAAACACGAACTTCAATATCTCGAAAAATTTGCTGTGTAAAGTCGGGATTTCAAATTCTTTATGCAGTAGAACGGTTTAGTTCACTATTTTTGACAGAAAAATTAAAGCAAGGGGCACACATACACCAAACCCATGATCCGTCTTCCCCGCACTGTCATGTGAGAACTGCCATGTGGTTCCCAGCCAACAGCTCCCACGTGTGCGAATTTCAGGTAAACCTGCAAAATCCCATGAAATTCACAAAAATGTGCAAAATACCACGAAATTCGTGAGAAATCTTATCAAATACTTGTCGATACAACATATTTGAAACTTATCTCGGTTATTGGGGCTGTTTAATTGCCGAAAACTTGCAAATTTACCTTGAAACTTCATCACCACAATGTGCGAACGATGTCCCAAAATTACCAGGCGTAAATTATGTTGTGCAAAACTGGACACTAGTCATGATGTTAAAAGCTTTGCCATTGGCTCATTTCTCGAGCGCCTTGTTGTTAGAATATGTTAGATTATCTCTGTTAAAAACATTAAACACGCTCATCAAATCAGCGCAAATTCAATCGATTTCTAGCAAAATTTGCCCAGAAAATTCCCACGAAATCGGCTGTTTTTACCGATTGTTTTTCATCAAAGTTAGCCGCGAAAATTTCTGCCAAATCTGTCTCTGAAAATCCTGTGAAATTTTACTTCCGCAACCTACCAGAAGCCCTGTAGTATAGTGCGATATATCTGTAGTATAGTGCGATATATTTTTTGAAAATATCGCGGACAGAAGTTGGTATAAATTTGGAGATAAACTGGCTTTGTTTATGCGATTTGGCACATTTTGTATGACGAAAGCAAAGCAAGAAAAGATGAAATGTTTGTTTTGACTTTACTCTTTTGATTTAAATCTATATCATAGAGAAATCTGGTCGCCAAAGTGGCGACTAAACCAGAATTTTTAGTCGCCCAGGAGAAAATGCTAGTCGCATTGGCGACCGTATCAGTCTCAATTTCGAGCCCTGGGTTGTGAGACGGGGCCTACGGTTTATTGACCTTATCTGAGAAGACTGGAAAGTCTAACCGTTTGCAGACGTCTTTACAAAGGTAGCACTTTCTCCTCAGTTATTTAAAGAACCTGAGTGTTGGTCCGGCCGGGACTTGAACCAGCGGCCTTTTCTTTTCGGAAGACTGGCGCTTATCCAACTGAGCTAACCTCGGCAGTAAGGGGTTTTTGAGATGCAGGTTTTCCCTGTTCTTTAACTCAACGGCCATGGCTGTGCGTATGCATGAGGTACAAGCCCTGCTATGGGTTGGTGTATGTATGCCCCTTGCTTTAAGTTTGCACTATTTTCAATGCAATCGAATTAAGTTCAATCTATTTTTCATCGACTATATTTCATGACATTTCTAAACAAATTCAACAGCACGTGCATATAGGTAAAATCTTTGCTCGTTGGCCCTTAGAGATAGCTATAACTGGTAATATTATTACTGGGGAAAATAGAGTTGCATTTCAGTTACTAAATTCCATAGATTTCAGCTTACTTGCTATCTCTTCCCATTTGCTGCTACAAAAGTCAACCAAACCAATGTTCTACAATTCACCTTACCTACAAAGGAAATTACATTTAAGTAGTACATCCATTTTCCCAAGCAAGCCAAATCAGAGGAGGCCCAGGTTCAATTTAGCATGCAATAGGCGATTATAAATATAACAAAATATGTGAGTTGTTGTGTTACAAGGTCTTACAATGGAAGGCAAGACAAGGAAGGAAAGACAACGTACCGAATTTCAAGACCTAATAAAGAAACCAAGAACTTTTCAAGGACCTTAACCGAATTCAAGGACTTTTCAAGACAACTACTAAAATTCAAGACCTTTCCAAGATGGTACGAGCCATGCTTAAACAACATGATCCACTTAATATGGATACTAGGGCATCATCCATAAAACATTTCCACATTAAAGGGGTTCAACTAGGCTAGCTTCCAGCGGTGAAAACTTTTGGTTAAATACAATAGACCTCTTGGATTTGTTTTCCCTATACAGATCATGTGATAATACTCTAGTGATTTGTTTCTTTCAAATTTCATCTTATTCATGTTCACTTGTACACTTAAATTATGAAAAGATACTAGGGGAAAATTCCCCTGGAACCTTCATTGGGAGACAAAACATACAAGATACAGAGGTCAAATTGCAATCATTAGATATTAAAACTCTTATTTGTGAAGAGCTAAATTTCCCTCATTGTGTATTGGAAACATCATTGAAATTAATATCTTGCAGACCAGTTAGCTCCCTTAGGTATGGCAAGGGAAATCTAGCCCTTAATAAGTGCACTAAACTTCTATTATTTTTCTGTGTCCTTACCATAAGTATTTTAATAAGATTAGATCTATTCTTGCCAAAGCACTCGCTATATTTCTCTGTAGATAGTTTTTGTTAACAAAGCATTCATTTTCAGTTGAACTAGTCTGATCTGTAAGCTATGAAATATCAACAGAGAACAGCAAGCAATTCTTCAAATGTGCATGCACGGACCATGAATGCATGTGGCTGTCAGAGCTGACAGCGACAGTGGTATTTCCTTAAACAAGAACAACACACCTACCTTCCAAAACCAAGAAAGTTGATTGTATTTTCCGCAGATGTTATCGCATGTTTTCCTACCGAAAAACTAATTTTAAATCATCAACATTGAGTAGACGAAGGGACGAAATAAAATGGCGGACTGGCGCGCTTTCAATGAGCAGCGGTATAGTAGGTACGTCATGTACAGCCGCTGAAATACCACTTATCTGAAAGTCACGAACACGAAATTTCTGTTTGGAGGTCTTCAGCTGATCTCAACAGCCTTGTAACAATGGGAGAACGTCTAAAGGCAGCATTGAGAGGTTACCTAAAATATAGACTGATAATGAGGATCATTGGGGCGTTTGTAGGAGTAACCGTGGGAATCGCTGGTTGCATCGTATTCGGTAAAGTATATCACAACTACAATGCCGCCGCCTGGGCTGGAGTCTCTGCACTGTTTGCGGTTGTTTTCCTACACTTGCATTTTGCGGTTCGCCGAGATATTGAAAGAATCATTCCAAGGTCGAAATTCACCGTGATAATGTACATTGGACTGACAGGATTGATTGCGGGAGTGGTAGGTTTTTTCACAAATCTTGCCCTCGGAATTCATCGTCACGAAACAGGTATTTTGATAGTCGTTTTATAAACGCAACCGTCCCGAACCCCACCCCCAACCCCAACCCAACTGAGGTTATTTTTTAGGTTACTTTTAAGTCTGAATGGACTTGGTCGATACCATACCATGCATGAAGTGCATTTATGAGATGCTGGAACTGATGCTGGAATTGCTGTTGTACGCTTGAGTGTCAAAATGGGCTGTTGCATAATATTTTAATTTCAGAAAAAGTTCAGAGGCCAAACATGCCATTTTAAGAGAGCTGAAATAAACGTGAAAAAGTTTTAAAAAATGCACATTCATTTTTATAGCTAGGGACGTTTTGGTTGCCCTTGCGGTGGTCATTGCTAAGACGCCCTATATTCATAAAAGTGACATTTCCATTTTGGTTTTACTGTGAACTGGTACGGGCAAATGTGGAAAAGTATACACTGATTCATTGGACAAATTGTTTGCACTACAGAACATTGCAAATTTGCAAGCCATCAGATTCACTTCAGATTTTGGATTCAAACTCTATAGAGACTGGACCAAATCGGAACCTTTTCAATTTGGATTCATGCGTTGCATCTGCTTAAAACGACGAAACAAACCCAGTAACAAAATTATTGGGATTCCTGACGAATCCAGAAAAGTGTGTAACCTTGTTGTGCATGACAGTCAGTAGACCCAAACATGCAACAAAGTATTTTATAAGTTTGCTAATGTCATTTCATGTGCAGGAAAAAATTCTCAGGCTTACAACGTAACCAAATCTTTCATCAAGGCAGGTTTTTTTTTTTTTTTTTTTTGGGGGGGGGGGTGGGGGGAGGGGTGGCAAAACGATTTGGAGAATTGTGCGTACCTCTGAAAAAATCCCGGTTACGCCCCCGCTTGGACTCAAGTTACTGGATCATCATGTCTAGTTTATTATCACAACAAAAACTATTAAATGCAATAAATTTGGCTTCACAAAAAGTTGGAAAAAGAAAGTAACGGTAAAACTACATTCAAAACTTTGTCATGGCATCCAATAAAACACAAATAAATGCAAACAAGAAAGTAAAAAAAAAGTATCTTTGAAAAAGAAAATAGCACTTGAAAAGCAATGCAGTGTCATATTCTTAATTACTGGTAAACATTTACTGTGGAACTCACAAAACCGTGAACACCAGAAATATTTATAGAAATATGTTATTGTGTTGCAAGAAATTAGCCAATAAGGCATGAGATAACTAAACCGCAAAAAGCAACGGTAATTAATTTGTGGTTTTGAGGTTTGCTTGCGTATCCTGAACTTTATTGTGATTGGCCAGTACACAATCAACATTCCTGAAAATTTTCAGGTGTTCTTTGACAGTAACCTAAACTGAACAAAACTCCAACATACTGTACTTAAATTAGAAATCATATTTTTTAAGAAGAAATTTCTCAAATCCAGTCTACATGTATGGAATACTCAGTATCAACTTAGGAAAATGATCATTTTTGTGACTGCAAAAGTCTCTGAAACTGATCCCAAATAAAAATGTGCTCTAGTGTGACTGCTCTGATATAGGCACAAAAAATTACACTTACTCGTTCCTCCGTTTCTCATTCCCTGATTTTGTATCTTTGTCACTGTCTCCAGCAGTAAAGGTACGAGAAATGAATACACACACTAGCACCAATAACCTAATTATAGCTAGTAACATTGGCATTTTCACTAGCTATGGCTGCTAGAATTTCGAAATTACCGGAAGCCTGTACAGAGCAACAAATTGATATATGGGGTCATATTTCCGTATTCCTCGGTGTTAAAATAAAAGACAAGTTTTCTGCTTGACGTCCTTCCTGTCTTAAATTTTCACAGCAAAGTTCAACATCAATGCTAAATAGAAAGGAGAAACAATTGCCTAAAGAAGCAGAATGGTTATTTATTGTTTTAATTCAGTTCATTTCCTTGTTTTACCGGTTGTTCAAGTTTACAGCACCATTTTCCATCCATGCCTAAAACCCATTCCATTCCTCTACTTTTCATGTGATCATTTGCAGTCAACAGTGGGGGTCATTTGCAGTACTGTACAAAGCTTTAAGACAGAATCCACCAGGACATTGAGTAATTTTGATTTTTAGTGGACAAAAGTCTTGTACCAGAATAATTTAAAGCATTTTATTGGATTCTTTCTTACATTTTTCAAGGGCTAAAGCTGTAATAAATCATCTGTAGTAACACCAAAAAAAAAAATTTCTTATGGGAGCCCGAGAAAGTGAATGTCAATTTTCACAAAATTACATCTTACACATGAAATTTTCAGAATTTTACCTGTGTAATCACAATTCTTGTGAAATTTGACACTCATTTTCTCAGACTTCCATGAGAAATTTTCTTTGGTGTTACTAGATATGATTTATGACATCTTTAGTGCTTGAATAAGGTAAAAAATAATGCAATATTCTTTAAATTTTTCTGGTACAAGGTTTTTGTCCTCATTAAATTTAAAATTACTCAATTTCATGGTGGATTCCATCTTACTTTTTAGGAAATTCTTCAGGAGTAGACCCTTATTCTTTAGGGAGTAGACCCAAGCCCTAGGATTTCACAGTACATGTAACGATCATTTCCGGTACCGTGTCATTACCGTGATCTTAAAATAACGGAGCCAAAAAATAGTTTCCCAGTGACATTATCTGGATATATTCAGAAGATATACCACTCATATTCTTAACTAGTAGAGCAATTATTTGGTTATGACTCGGCTTATAAAGGAAATTAAAACAATACCATTATTTTATCATCTGTCATCTTGAATTGTTTCCAAAGTGCATTGCACATTACTGATGACTCAAGATCACATGAAAGATGTTTTACAGTTAACAACAGCGATTGTTATTGCTTCCAGTGCCAAGAAAAAAATATATGACTCCAAAAGTTTAAAAACATTGTAGAAGGTGATCTTTTGGTGACAATTTCACTGTTGAAACTGATGGCGAGGCCCAAATCTCTTAAAATATGAAAAGACAATATAAAGACAAGATGTGTATAGTGAACATTTGACGTGAGTATACTTCTTCATTTGCATCAAAGAGGAGTCTGGAGTTGTAGACACTTTAAGGCACACACACTTAACACTTCAATTGACCTTCCTCTAACATTTTGATAGACATTGAAGTTTTTTCATAAATAATAGTACCCATGCACTGATGTTCTTTCATTTTAAAGTATGTTTAACAACATGTTTCTGTTCATTAAAAGAAATAAAAGTGGGTTACTATGAATGTTCGCAGAACCAAAAAATCGTTACAGATGGGTTTCCATGATCTCGGGCACGGAACCGAAAAATATTGTTACTCATGGGATTTGAAATCCTAGGACTTGGTAGACCCATATTGTATGGAAGTCTTCAGGGGTGAATGTAGTTTTTATTTGATCTAAGCTCAGAGGTAAGAAATCCTTAACCAAGGGATGGGGGGGAGGGACAAATTTTAATGAGATAGCCCTTGTGTGAAAGTAGTTGGAATCCCTAACTTATTCCTCCACAGGGTGTCAGTATCTAAAGTTGGGCAGAAACAACTTACAAGTCAGAATCATGCCTTTCCCTTGTCAGTAAGCTTTTCCTCCTCGAAGGAGATTTTGGCAAATTGATTTTCAGTCATGCAAGCAACCTCACTCCCAAGGTTCTCTCTAACTCAAGGCATGAAATTCAAACTTATATATTTCCAAGCGTTTGCAGCTAAACTATATATAACCAAGCTTCCTTCTTTTGGAAATTTATCAAGGTAAACCTGTGGTATTTTGAACCTGGCTTCCCTCTTGTTAAGGGTATGAAGGGTTAATTTAGTGGGACTGATACCATTGAACATGCTTCTACTGGGAGTGACATTGTTGTTTCTCATTTTTGACAGGAATTCATACTGATCGAAACTTCATTGTGTGCGTTTGGAATTTTATGACCTTCAAGTGGGGTTTATTTTCCTTCCTGGCTGCAAGGAAATTTAGAATGCTTTACTATGAAATGGATCCCCAAAGTAGAGGCCTTGTAGAGGAAGCCTAAGAAAGTGAGATGATGAAAATAACAATGCCCTTTAGTTGCGTCCTACAGTATATCCAATAATAGAGACTGACGAGCAGCGAAGAGTCAAAGGCCCTTTGGACCTCAGTTTGGTCTAAAAATAATTTTATAGAATAGCTTAAATAAATGTTCCGGTTTATGTGGAACTGAGTATGCACTTCTGTGTGCTTCAGTATTCATTTTTTTTATACCATCTACTACACAGGAATGATGGATTAATGATTCACTGATTCTCACAAACATGCATCTACCAGTTGGCTTATTAGCTCAGTGGACCTTTTTGACTGCAGTACCTTTAATTTTTCAGGGTTTAATTTCTTGCAAGAAGTTATATGTGACCCTTAAAGGGCTCAAAAGGGAAGGTAAAATATCCCTGGAGTAAGAACGAAATGTGGTCGTTTCGCCCGGACTGAAGTCGATTTGCCCGATGACAAACGACAGGGGCGTAGCCAGCTTTTCGACTAGTTGTAGCCTGGCTGTCTTTCATTTCCACATATCCTGTAAATTGCACGCATTGCTAGTATGTACTAACCTTACCAACACTTCGAGTTCTTAAGCTATTTAGCTCACCCCAGCAAGGCATAATCATAGGCTCCTGGCATAATTCATTACAAGCGATAGAGTGATACAACCAAAAATTTGAAGGCTTGGGCCTCCAGGTCTGCGGGCTGGCTACACCCCTGAACGATACTCTACAACACGAAATTATGATTTTTAGTTCAGCTTGGATACTATTGCTGCGATTGCTAAGAAAGGGCCCAGCGATCTGACAGGTCTTAGCGATCTCGATAATTACATGCGAGACACTAAAACACTTTACATAAAACTGAGGTCTAAATGTAAGTCAGCGATCACAACACAACGATCGCTTCGTTGATCTTTAATATATTTTGTGTGAAGTTTTCACTGAAAAAAGGTTGTTGATCCACATCCATAGTCACTTTTGTTTCACGCTTATTCCTTTCCTTATTCCAGGATTTCAGAACGACAAATAAACATCGGGCGAATCGACTTAAGTCCAGGCGAAACAACCGTGACTTCGGGCGAAACGACCTGTTAGATCCTGTTACTGTAAGAAATTCCCCTTGAAGATGGGGGAGGACAGGGTGGTCGGAGTTGTTGAGAACAAGGAGTAGAAAGGGTGGGGGGTGGGGGTTCTAAAAAGGGAAGCGGGAGAAACAGGAGGAATTATACAACAGGGCTAAAGGGAGGAAGCAATGAAATAGCCACACGGCCTCTTAAGTGGTCGTGATGGCGTGCGGACGTAGAAAAGATTGCTCCGGTCCCGCAACCTGTTTAAAGTCGCTTACTCCTTCCTAAAACGATTACCCCACCCCTCGCTGTTTTTTTTTTTTTTGGTTTTTTTTTTTCTTCTCAATTCTCTTTGTATTGTCCTCACGATCTGAACGCCTGGAACGTGCTAGAAAACGATTGCCCGCCCTATCGGAACTGGATCAGTTACTCGAATACAATGCGAGTAAAAATAGGTTCCTATGGAACGAACGGAATGGTCGACGGATCTTCAGAATTTTATTGAAAACAGGAAAATCGCTGTAGACTACGAGTAGTCCCCCATTTTTCCTCTGGGATAGTAGGGCGAGAGAAACGCGAGCGCGCGTGAAAATCACCCCACGCGAGAAAAGGCGATTTTTCTCTCTCCCCGCCGCGTGTCACCTTTTCTCGCGCGGGGTGATTTTCACGCGCGCTCGCGTTTCGCTCGCCCTACTATCCCAGAGGAAAAATGGGGGACTACTCGTAGTCTGCAATCGCTGTAAACAATGATCAGGAGGACGACGACGCCCTTGAATTAATTAACTGTGTCTACAAATTCACAATGTGCTGTCTTCAAGACACTATCCGTGACCCTGGATTTCTACTTTAACACAAAGACCCTACAAATTCAGGGGAAACTAGCGGTGAACTGAGAAATAGATTTCTCGATGTCTTCAAGCTTCTTCAACTTCGGAATGAAATCCTGCCATCTTGATTACACTAGCAGCGAGCAGCATTGCACAGGAGATACTTATAAACAAAAGTGAAATTGAGCAAAATAAGCTAAAATATAACGCGCCTTAAGGGACTTCCAACTTTGCAATTGGCAAAACAGTTGATCGTGAGTAAGCTAGGTTACTCTCCTTCAAAGCAATTCTGGCAGCCCTCGTTTGATTTCAGGTTCTAAAGATTTATATCTAGAAGAAGCTAAGTTGTTCTAAACAAAATCACTATAATCTCAATTGGGAAGAACTTGAATCAGTTTAATTAGAACAGATACAAATTTAGGGTGTGTAAACAAACGGCAACCGCAAAACGAGTTTGGTTTTCCTAGCAGAACTACGGGGCTGGGATATGGCTGCTCTTCCACGAATTTTCAATTTTCAAATTCCATCAAAAAAATTCTATCATTAATTTTTTTTCCTTAAGAAGCAAATTTCTTGGATAATAGTAAAGTTTCAAAGCAAGTCAAGAGTAATTTGCAAAACTAAGCAAAATGGACTTGAACTACAGTCAGGCATTCCTTGCCATAATTGTTCCACTGCGAGAATCCTTGATGCACTCGTTAAGGAGATTACTAGGAAAAGAGGTTATGGTCAGGGATCGACCCTTGAAAACAAAAAAAGAAAACTGTTACAATAAAATAGACGCCGTTGAAGAAAACACTCGTACAGCATCACTTCATACTGAAGAGAGAACAAAAGACAAAGAGAAAATAGGGACAGTTCCTTGTCACTCCCCCGCTAGGCTTACACCTGTCGGAACACGAAAACCCAGCCCAAATTTCAATGGGACGGCAAAACAAATCCATTCAAGAAACCACGAGTTTTGTTCAACAATGGCCTCTTGGTGTCGCTTGAGGTCATGTTATCTTTTTCTGACTTCTTAAAAAGTACCGTTTTAACACATTTCCTTTTACACTTGAAACTTCTTCAAAACGTCTAAAACGAAACCGGCCACGGTTTTAAGATTTAGTCCGAGATCTCTGAGGGTAATTGGGGGCCATGTAAGGATTATATCCTGAAACAGTCAGAAATCGTGGTAGTTTAATTTTCTTTTATCTCACTTTCAATGAACCAATATTCGATTAACCGAAGACATACACAGAAAGAAACAATGAAAATAACAGAATATTTTCCAAAAAAATTGGACCACGTGCGCGTGATCATGCAAACCACGTGTTGCTGGAAACATCTGGACAGCACCTGATTGCGCAATGACTGACGTGACGTCAAAAGTTTGAAAAAGCTCGCGATGATGTAATGGCGCGACCTGTAGAAACAGATGCGAGCAGGCGAAAATGGCCGCGTTTTATCGCTACTCCTGTTTATGGCACGGTTGTGGCAAGCAGTGTACATCTTTATTAGACTTAATCGACCATATCGAAGTAGTGCACATAGAGAAGGACCCAAGAGTTCTCGAGAAACAGGAAGCGGCTCAACCTGCGGCCTTACCGCTTTCCTACATCAACTGTTTCTTCACCGATGCAGCACGCAATGCCATAAAACAGAAGGAGCCAGTTTTGAGCGTTACAGAACCTTCAACGCCGAGCCCCGACCACGGTGTTATTAAGAAGAAACGCTCTACTCCTCCTAAAATCACCCTACAAACAATTAGTAACTCCGATGTACTTGACGGGGGAGATGATGATGGAAATTTGAGCGACAACAGCGACGATTCTTGGACTTCAGATAGCTTCGCAAGCGACCTGGTGTTGAATGCTGTGGCAACGGACGATGGCGAAGGAAAGCGATATATTTGTCCGGTTCCTGGTTGCGGAAAGCGATACAAGAATGTTAACGGGATTAAATATCATGCGAAATATGGACATCGAAAGGACACAAACAGACCCAAAATAAAAGCTCACAAATGCCATTGCGGGAAAAGCTACAAAAGCCCAAGTGGCCTACGACATCACATAGTAACGCAACATTCTACGACCCCCAAGCACTCAGTGCCTCAAGAACTCGAAAATGTAGCGTGAAACTGGGCTTACAAGATATAATTTGTGTGTGAATGGGGGAATTTTGAGCAGATTTCTTTTAATACAAGGTTTGTCCCACTGGGAACTTTGTTTTTGTCTGCACACGAAACAGCTGTCGCCTTCTTTTTCATCTTTCTTTTTTATTGGTTGCGATGAAGAAAGTTTTGAAATGTACTGGGGTTTTTTTTCTACACCAGCGATCGCTGTTGACGGCTCTCAGATTGGATTGTACAGTTTTACGGCAAGATGGTCTTGGCTTCCTAGAACATTTGGTAGAGTGCTAAATCAATCCTTGGGGAATTTGTGGTCGGTAAGGGATAATCAATTAACGACGGCAGATGACAGTCTATTGACACCACAAGAATGAACTATTTTGGGGGGTTTTCAATAGCAACTGTGTTCTTGTGTCCGGGGGAATGTGTCAGACACATAGAAATATGAATGATGTTGGTGAGATTTTGTTGTTTTTGACCCCAAAGTTTTTGAGAATTCCAAAACCATGGCCATTTTCACCCTGATAAATTATTGTAAATTATATTGGCTTACAACGTGAAAGGTACACGTATAAACCCGATACAAGTTTATTTTGGCTTGATGTATTTTTGTGGGTGAATTTCTTCAATTTTTTCGTTCACTTTAAATGAAGAGTTTGTAGCTTAAGTCAGAGAAATTTCAACTTTTATCTGGAAAGGATAGAGTTTATTTATGAGAAAGTCTTAATTATGGAATATTTAGCAGAGTATTTAGAATTCATCTGTCACTTGGATATTACAAAAAGGGAAGGTTGTAAATAAACATTAGGTTACATTGTGAATATATAAAAAAAATCTTTAATATAATTTAAAATGTTAAGATATAAGTTATTAAATTATGGTAACACCTTATAATTCCACTATTTGTTTTCACCAGCTTTTAACAATTCATGAGACATAAAAAATGTTCATCACAACAACAAGAATATTCTCAGTTTCACTGACTGCTATTATTTATAGAAGTAGTGGTAGAGACTGATCTGTACTGTCAGCAGTGATTATGAGAGTTATTAAAGACGAGAATGAAACAAGACATTGACAGTTCTGAGTGTATGAGTCTGTCCACTCAAGCAGCCTACAGCAACTAACTCTTACCTTTGGGTAACCAGGTAACCAAAGCATTATATTGGGCACTTATAGAGAGGAGAATTCGTAATGTCATGTTGCCATAGTGGCAAATTTTATGGATCTCAACAAACTGTGGTCTTGCCAATATGACAGAAAAAAAAAACGAAAAAAATTGACATGTATGACTTTCCTGTGCACTCAGAAACAAAATAGTATACCATACTTTTTTTCCATCGTTCAACAATACAAATGGCCATCTCTGTCAAGACGGATTGTTGAGTTCCAGAAATTTTCCCACTATGGTAATGTGACATCACACTTCTCTTCTCCACTGCACAGTGAACTCCTTACCAATGAATGACCAAACCGAAACAGACTTCTTGAAATTCTAGGCTTAAGGGTTCTCTGGAATTTTTATTAGAGCAGAGCCTTGGTTTGTGTTGGTCCTTTCTAAGCAACATATGATTTTCTACTATTCAGTGTACCAACGGTTCTTTAAGAAAGAGGTAGAATCATTAGAGGTGGCAAATGGTAAAATAAGGGGAAATGCAAAGAACTTGCTAAACTGAGAATTAGCGTCTTAACCAGAAAAATTCCAGAAATTCTAGACTGCAGGAAACTTGCAAAAGTAAGACGTAGGACTCATCACAATAATTTATTGCTTCAAGGACTTTTGAGACTGGATAAAAACAGAGTACAATTTGCAAACCCAAACCTTTGACCTAAGACTGCCCGAAAAGGACTTTCCAACTTTCATCTTTGTATTACAGTCTAATCTCCATAGCCGAGATGATTTAAAATTACAGTGTTACTACTGGCACCATGAATTAGTGTCTGTTTACAGCCAGTCTGCAGCCCAGTCAAGTACTGTAGTTTATTGCCAGAGGTTAAGAGTTACTTCTGAGGGCATGTTTTATGCAAATGGACCAGTTGCCTGCATGAGAGAGTTACAATTAGCCTCAGATGAACTTCCTGTAAGAAAACTGTCCAAACTGCCTGCATTTCTTTCAATATCTGATTAATTAACAATACAAGCCGTGCCAAGTGGTCACTGGGTTAAGTTGTACAGCTAGTGGTGAACAGCAGATGTCTGAAATGTAACACTATAACATTTATGAAAGAACAAAACTCATCTTGGGAGCTTTTGTGTGACACTCCTCATCAAATTTACACCATTAAGATATTAGATCTGTGTGTCAAGTGGTTGCTATAGGGAGGTTAAAAACAATGGAAAATGACAAAAATGTTAGACTTTCAACCCAAAGAGGCTCCAGCTATAGGACTTGGTCAGTGGGCGCAGAGGAGTCATTTGCGACCTTGATTGTTAATTGTAGTTAACTTTTAAAGTTAATGTAGAATAGAGCAAATGTGTTACAAACCTGCTGAAATATTATCTTTGGAACGAGGCTGGGTAACTAGACAACTAACAGCAGCTCTCCTTTTGTAACAGCAGCTCTCCCTTTTTTCTCGGCACTTTGTGCCTCGCTCCGAAAGCTTCGTTTTCAAAATAAGAATAAAGTTTTATTTGTAAAGAAATTTTAGTTTTATTTTCATTTTTTTTGCTCCTGAAGAAGGGTTGTTTTCAAACCAAAATATTGGGCAATTTAATTAAATATATACTTTTTGTTTTATTCTTTTGTTTACTTCTTCATCGCCTTGTCGCAAGGATCAGTTTGCAGTTTCATATTTTTCTACAAGTTTAATTGTACTGATCCACAGTCTACAACTGGGAGATCCAATACCACTCATTGGTTTGCTGCTGTGGACTTGCTGATAATTTATGTCTCTTTAATCTCAAGCCTAGTTCTGTTCGTTTTGTTTGTTCGTTTGTTTGTTTGTTTTTTGCCCAACCGACAAACACCCTTTTACTGAAAGGATGATGCCGAAACAAAACCCTTTTAACCCGTAAACAAAGAACGAAAACGAAAAAGTTTACAGGCTGGTAGAGAATCAGCTAGCTGCCTCATGATATACTTTAAATGGACAGCTCGCTGGCAGGCTAAGATTCAGCCTGTACAGCCTGGGTGATATCAGTGCATGCTAGTAAGGTACTGGCACTATACCGCGGTTATATGGCGCGTAGTGTGGTCAGTCAGATGTACTTCCTTGCTTAGTTTGGTAACATGTTTACAGTACCAATTTTACCTCGTTACGACCCTGTACTCTACATGCCAGACAAGTCCTGGCCAGACTTTAAAAGAACAGAAATAGCTATTGAAAATAATCTGTACAAATGTCCAAAAAATGATTGGTTTTGTGGAGTGGCCGGCAAGAAACAATTTTTCTTAGCAGGGGCGTAATTAGAAATTTTCCAGAGGTATACCCATAGTATTATAAATGAGCCTTTCCCTGTCTCCCAAAAAATAATTATTGTTTTCCCTCGGGCCGGACAGTTCTGCTAGACTTGCGCTTGTTGAATTGTGCGACAAAATTTCTACTGCCTTTGACAGAAAAGAACATTCTATTGGAGTATTTTTAGATCTCTCGAAAGCCTTCGATACGGTCAACCACGACATTCTTTTCAATAAACTTGAACACTATGTTGTTCGGGTCAATAGGTCACAGTTTGTCGAATTCAACAACTAACCTCAAGGCTCCATTCTTGGTCCTTTAATTTTTATCCTGTACGTCAATGAATTAATTTTATGTCTTCCAGCCTGAAACAATCTTGTTTGCTGACGACACAAACTTATTTGCCTCCCAGAGTGACCATGTTACCTAATCAGTATATTAAATAGAGAACTCAGGGGGAACAAATTGTCAACCTGGTTTGCAGCGAATGTGCCTTCTCTGAATTTATCAAAGACTAATTTCATGGTTTAAAGCCTTAGCAAAAAAAGCAGTCCTTTGAATTTTTTAGTTGTTACAAACGGGCGGCCTATATCCTTCATGTCTCGGAAACTATGTTTCTGGGTGTTCTTCTAGATGACAATATAACCTGGAAATGTCATATATCTTATTTTTTAAGTATCCACTATCATCATTCATGAATCTAGGTTTTTTCTTTCTTCTCACTCTCTTCGTACCTTGTATAATTTAATGATCCTTCCATATATTTATTATTGCAGTCTAGATTGGGGATGTACCTACAAATCTAATCTTAAAAGGATAGTTATTTTAGAGAAGCGTGCACTAAGAATAGTAAGCAAACCTAAGTACGATGCCCATACTGACCCGATCTTCAAGGAGCAAAGCCCTTGAAATGTCAAGATATCCACTTGTTTCAATATAGAATAATGCCTTTTTATGATTTCATTTAAGAATTCTACACTCCCTTTAAAATTCAATTCATTTTTTTTCAATGAACAACCAAATA